>NC_053154.1:256052802-256060302 GCF_016835505.1 Polypterus senegalus
TCACTAAAGACGCGCTATAGCTCTGCAGTGTACCACGATGCATACTAACGCAACCCCCACCCCGGGTTCTGACACACAAACGCTGGCGAAGCTGCCTTCTTGTATCTCACCGTCACTTGCTTTTCTTTTTTCAGTTTTATTGAGTGTTCCTGCCAGTCCCCGCATGTTGCTGTATGCTGTTTCTTTTGTACTCCAGGACATGCAGAGGAAAGAATGGTAAAGACCAGTAACTTCGGCGCTATATGCAATCATCAGACACTCCCCATCTGCCCGTGTCGTTCAAACACAGGAACATATATTGGTGTAAAAGTATAACAAAAGTGCACTTTTATTCAAGTGCACTTTTTCCATCGCTTTTCCTGTAAGAAGCAATGTACACACTTCTCTCTATGCTGTGGTTTCTATTACACACCTGAAAGAAAGAGACAATACATGTGAAAATATCCAGCATACAGCAACATGCGGGACTGGCAGGAACACTCAATAAAACTGAATAAAAAGAAAATCAAGTGACGGTGAGATACGAAGAAGGCAGCTTCGCCAGCGCCTGTGTGTCAGAACCGGTGCGTTAGTATGCATCGTGGTACAACGCAGAGCTATAGCGCGTCTGTATTCTGTTTCTTTTGTACTCCAGGGCATGCAGAGGAGAAGAGCAGTAACTTCAGCGCTATATGCAATCATCAGACACTCCCCATCTGCCCGTTGTTTTGTTATACTTTTCAATACTTTTTACTGCTCAAACGGGCATGCTCAAAAATACACGTAATGCCACGAAAAGTGCACGCAGACACTTCATTTGCAAACAAAACAAGTGCACTTTTATTCAAAACTACCTGTATAACCAAGGAAAAAGAAAGCAAGTTACAGTAGGCGATTGATACGACAGCTTGCATGGTGCAATGCTAAGAAGTGCTGATTTTCATTCCGTGCTATATAAAATCATCACATTCAAATATTAACAGTTCCCACACACCCAAGGACCGTCCTTCCTACATTTACACACGTGTACTTGTTGCAGTGTACACACCTCTCTGTGCTATGGTTTCTATTACACTGAATGAGCACCTGACACTGTACTTTCTTCCCTGGGGAAGGTCCCATCAGAGAATTTCCAGTTCCTGCATAAATTCACACCCGATCTGACGCTGTTCGCTTTCAAATAATATTGCATTAGTGCGATTATATTTTCACATATATTGTCTCTTTCTTTCAGGTGTGTAATAGAAACCACAGCATAGAGAGAAGTGTGTACATTGCTTCTTACAGAAAAAAAGCGATGGAAAAAGTGCACTTGAATAAAAGTGCACTTTTGTTATACTTTTACACCAATATATGTTCCTGTGTTTGAACGACACGGGCAGATGGGGAGTGTCTGATGATTGCATATAGCGCCGAAGTTACTGGTCTTTACCATTCTTTCCTCTGCATGTCCTGGAGTACAAAAGAAACAGCATACAGCAACATGCGGGACTGGCAGGAACACTCAATAAAACTGAATAAAAAGAAAAGCAAGTGACGGTGAGATACGAAGAAGGCAGCTTCGCCAGCGTTTGTGTGTCAGAACCGGGGGTGGGGGGGCGTTAGTATGCATCGTGGTACACTGCAGAGCTATAGCGCCTTTAGTGAAAACAGCCGTGTCAGATGGGGTTGTATGGATTGATTCTGAAGCGACTGAGAGAATGAAAAGTGAATTTAAAAAAAAAAAAAGCTAACCTTTACAAGGATCATAAATTGCACGGCTGTTACAGACTGAAATCAAATGTATGCTTTTATTCTAAAACAGTAAGACTAAGAGCAGTTTACTTCTCAAAACGGAGAGGCGCAGGATCGAACTCACAACCTTTTGATTCCCAAGCAGGAACTGATTCTATTGAACCACAGAGCAGTTACAATAAATGGCTGTCAATGTCGCATGTTAAGGCGGCTTTTTGTTTCTGCAGTTATATTTTTGAATAAAAGAGCAATTGTGTTATTCTTGTGAAAATATTTCTTTGCTATTTGGACTTCAGGCTTTATACATTGTAGACATAAACTATATATTTTGTCACCTACTACTAGAATATAAAAACGTTTCTGCTTTAACAATGTGTTGACACAGATTACTGTAGAAACGGAACAGACATGAAATGCGTGTGTTCCAAATAACGATCTATTATTTCCACTCTAAAACTCCACTTCACTCCTAGATATTCAATCAAGGCATGAGCTGAGAGAAGTTCGTGCACGTTCTAAATTGGTGGGGGGATGGAATAGCCGGCTGCTCCTAGCTTCTCTTTATCACCACATTTAGAGGACAAAGGACTCTGGCGGAGAGGTGTGAAGGGATTTAAGAAGCGATTTAAGGTGGGACGGAATTACGAGTTCTTTCGTAGGCTCTGGTAATTCTAGTGTTAACAAGGTTGCCCAAACTTTTGCATCCCACTGTATATGTACTGTATCTATCTATATCTACATATCTATATCTTTATCTATATATATATCTACTTTGGAGTGCGAGCAGCTGTTGCTGGGGGTGCCAGAATCCATCGAGGAAGAAAAATTAAAAACATTATTTGTACAAAATCTTAATTTATTTATCCATTCCTAAATAATTAAATAGGCAGGCTATTTCGTATCAGTGCAATACGCTGCTTGTTAAAACGGATGACTCCTGCTCTTACGTGCACTTAGTGCTGCGTGGGTATTATGAACAATCGTATCTGTTCAAGTTCTATTTTAATTTTAAATATAAGTAATTTTTATTTAGTCAACAGAAATATGTTTAGTAGGAATGCAAGTTAAATTTAGTCATCCTTGCATAAATTTTTCTTCAACATAGAAATTTAAAGACTAAATTCAACTTCCATTCCTACCAAAGATATTTCTGCGAACTAAATAGAACCTACTTATATCCAAATTGGAGCTATTGAGCTGTCGCCTGCCTGCCTGAATAAGTCACCCTCGCTTCGCGCTTACTTTTTTACCGTTCATTTAATCATGGCTAGTCGCGGAAAAATGATAAAATAGAAGGGGGATTACACTCAGTATGGCTTTACCAAAACAATTATTGATGGCGAATAAAGTATCCATTATTAATAAAGCTTCAATTGGTGATCTGTTTTTCTGTGTTAACCTCATATTTTTTCATACTTCTTCTCAAACCAAGGGGGTGGGAGGGTAAAATGAATCGGGAAGCGCTGATCAATGTAATCGGTGTACCAAGAAATCATGCATTGAGAGAAGTTCCGCATTGCTTGGAATGCAAAGTGTGATTAAATGCGTGATTTTTTAACGCGTTATGGAGCACATGCATCGAAGCTTCTCAGCTGTGCTTGTGCTAAAAAAAGGAAACATTTTAAAAATAACGTAGCACGATTGTCAATGTAACCTTTTGTAAGTAATGCCTGGAGGATTCAGAGTGTGGAGAAACTCTAGAGACAGCGTGTGTATTAACTTGTGGATTATTCTGTGAGTATTTGGTGACAGCGTGACAAAGTTGCTTCCGCAAGACCGTGTTAGCTATGGAGCTCAGCTCAGAGCAAAATGAAGTGAATGGGAGGGGAGATGATGACGCGACTCCCCACCCGCCTCAACTGTCAATCCCCCCACAAACACAGTCTCTCGGAATTTGCATAAGCACAGCCCTTCACCAGCAATTTTAACTTAGTTACAAAGTGATCAAAACTCTCGTTTATACCCTGCATCCTCTCATTAAACCCACATTAGTCGTGGGCATGACAAACGCCAGCGGCAGCCTGTCTATGAAATTAATTTAAACTTTAGGTTTACACCGTGCTTTGTTTCCGAAGTAGCTGCAGTCATGTATATGCTTGTATGTGTCACTGTGCATAACAAACGGCAGTGGGAGTTTGTCTATAAATTTAATTTAAACTTATGGTTTACACCGTGCTTTGTTTCCGCAGTAGCTGCACTTATGAATATGCTTGTATGTGTCACTTACTCGCTTCTTATTGTTTCGCTGCCTTATCAATTGTATAATGCATGTTTTCTTTAGCGCTTTTTGGAGCTCTTCCTCGTTTTCTACATACTACGGTCACAGTCAGTTCACGTGATTACGTGGGAGGCGTGAGGATGTCACATGCAGCTACGCCCCCACGGCCATCGAGCTAACGTCCCATTACTTTATATGGAGAAAAATAGGTTCCAGTTATGACCATTACGCGTAGAATTGCGAAATGAAACCTGCCCAACTTTTGTAAGTAAGCTGTAAGGAATGAGCCTGCCAAATTTCAGCCTTCTACCTACACGGGAAGTTGGAGAATTAGTGATGAGTGAGCGAGTAAGTGAGGGCTTTGCCTTTTATTAGTATACTAGCAAAATACCCGCTCTTCGCAGCTGAGAAGTACTGCATTAAAATTTTTATTAAGAAGAAAATTAAACCTTTTTAAACTTAGGGAAATTATATGCCAATATTTATTTGTTAAGGATCTCTTTGTATACCATGTTGTCAGTTCGGCCCTCCGGTTGTAACATGAACATGTAACGTGCGCTGAGCTTACTCTTGAGCATGTAACTTACAGTTGGCCATGTGAGCAGTAATCTTGTCTCAAATCTCACAGCTTGGATTGCTGCAGTCATAATCGGTTTGTTTCATGGTTTGTTTTAATTAGGACAGTATTTGCAGGATTTGTTGTGTTGAAGTGACATCCGGCATCTGTCAAGCGTTGTAAGCACACAACCGGTTTCATCGATAAAATCACGTCCAGCTTTTGAGAGTTTAAACATTCATAAACATCAAAGTGTCCACTACTGAAATCGTCACCTGTGAATCTAAGATGTTTAAGAGGTATTGGCGGTTTCCAAAGGTGTAAAATATTTGGTCATTTCGGTACACTTGAAAGCAACAACCGAACAATTCAGCGGCAGCCATCAACTCACATGCAGAACCATAGGTGAAGGGCTTAAGCATTTCACTCTTATAGTGCTCCTGTGTAGTATAATTATCTCCTGTACCGTCATCAGTCCACACCTTGAACCTGTCCCAGTCATTCAATACATAAGACACAATGTTCCTCCGGATATCAAGAGTGAGCCTGATATGGCCGTGCAATATGTAACAAAGAGAATGGAATAAGGTAGGTGCTATCTCCGGGCATGGAAACCACTCGGTAAGTGACAGTTCTTTGATCGATGGTGATCATCTCGATAGACATGTTAATGGGGGTTGGAATGATAAAGGAAATGGGTACCTGAGCAATGTAAAATAAGTCTAAAATACCTACACAATAACTATAATCGTAATAAACAAAAAATAAAACAGCAGAGAAGCCGTGGATCAAACAAAAAGGCTGTAGTTATCAGTAGGGAGACGTGAATCCCGTGGCGAAGCAAGGAAGGGAATGTAGAGACCGGCTTACCCTCACTGACTGACTGACTGACTGACTCATCACTAATTCTCCAATTTTCCACGTAGGTAGAAAGCTGAAATTTGGCAGGCTTATTCCTTACAGGTTACTTACAAAAGTTAAGCAGGGCTCACTTCGAAATTCTATGCGTAACGGTCATAACGGTCGACAAAATCCGCCATGTTGAACTTTCTTATTTATGGCCCCATCTTCACGAAATTTGGTAGGTGGCTTCCCTGCGCTAACCAAAACCGATGTACTTACTTATTTCGATGGTATGACGCCACTGTCGGCCGCCATATTGAACTTTCCAACGTCACCAATTTTCTAACTTCCCGTGTATGTAGAAGGCTGACCCCATCTTCACGAAATTTGGTAGGTGGCTTCCCTGTGCTAACCAAAACCGATGTACGTACTTATTTCGGTGGTATGACGGCACTGTCGGCCGCCATATTGAATTTTCCAAACTTACAGCTTACTTACAAAAGTTAAGCAGGTTTCATTTTGAAATTCTACGTGTAACGGACATAACGGTCAACAACGTCCGCCATGTTGAACTTTCTTATTTATGGCCCCATCTTCACGAAATTTGGTAGGTGGCTTACCTGCGCTAACCAAAACCGATGTACGTACTTATTTCAGTGGTATGATGTCACTGTCGGCCGCCATATTGAAGATTCCAATGTCACTAATTCTCCCACTTCCCGTGTAGGTAGAAGGCTGAAATTTGGCAGGCTCATTTCTTACAGATTTCTTACAAAAGTTAAGCAGGGCTCACTTCGAAATTCTATGCGTAACGGTCATAACGGTCGACAATGTCCGCCATGTTGAACTTTCTTATTTATGGCCCCATCTTCATGAAATTTCGTAGGCGGCTTCCCTGCGCTAACCGAAACCAATGTAAATACTTATTTCGGTGGTATGATGCCACTGTTGGCCGCCATATTGCACTTTTCAACAGTCTTTGTTACTTATGGGCCCATCTTCAAGAAATTTGGTACGCGGGTTCCCAACGCTAACTGAATCCTACTTACGTACATATATACGTCCATAGCCTGCAGCTCAGTCACCGTGTGAGGTGGTGTTGGGTCCTCCATCCCAACGCCTCCCACGTTGTTGGCTGCCTGCCTATATAAGGCCGTCCGTCGCTCCAGTCTCTACATTCCCTTCCTTGCTTC
Source organism: Polypterus senegalus (assembly GCF_016835505.1). Classification (NCBI taxonomy): domain Eukaryota; kingdom Metazoa; phylum Chordata; class Cladistia; order Polypteriformes; family Polypteridae; genus Polypterus; species Polypterus senegalus. Next base: position 256,059,326 of record NC_053154.1, read on the forward strand.
GCCACGGGATTCACGTCTCCCTGCTGATAACTACAGCCTTTTTATTTAATCCATGGCTTCTACGCTGTTTTATTGTTCATTTATTACGATTATAGTTATTGTGTAGGTATTTTAGACTTCCTTTACATTGTTCGGGTACCCATTTCCTTTATCATTCCAACCGTACCCTCATTAACATGTCTATTGAGGTGATCACCATCGATCAAAGAACTGTCACTCACCGAGTGGTTTCCATGCCCAGAGATGGCACCTACCTTTTCCATTCTCTTTGTTACATATTGCACGGCCATATCAGGCTCACTCTTGATATCCGGAGGAACATTGTGTCTTATGTATTGAATGACTGGGACAGGTTCAAGGTGTGGACTGATGACGGTACAGGAGATAATTATACTACACAGGAGCACCATAAGAGTGAAATGCTTAAGCCCTTCGCCTATGGTTCTGCATGTGAGTTGATGGCTGCCGCTGAATTGTTCGGTTGTTGCTTTCAAGTGTACCGAAATGACCAAATATTTTACACCTTTGGAAACCGCCAATACCTCTTAAACATCTTAGATTCACAGGTGACGATTTCAGTAGAGGACACTTCGATGTTTATGAATGTTTCAACTCTCAAAAACTGGATGTGAAGTTATTGATGAAACCGGTTGTATACTTACAATGCTTGACAGATGCTGAATGTCTCTTTAACACAAGTACTACAAATACTATCGTAATTGAATCAAACCATGACACTCAAACCGATTATGACAGCAGCAATCCAAGCTTTGAGATTTGAAACAAGATTACAATTCACATGGCCAACTGTACGTTGCATGCTCAAGAGTAAGCTCAGCACACAGCAATATTACAACCGGAGGGCCGAACTGACAATGTGGTATACAAAAAGATCTTTAAAAAATAATTATTGGTATATTTTCCCTCAGTTTAAAAAGGTTTAATTTTCTTCTTAATAAGAATTTTAAGGCAGTACT
>NC_053154.1:257087802-257230302 GCF_016835505.1 Polypterus senegalus
AGCAGTTACAGTGAGACCCTGTAAAGGCATATTGCTGTAGCCATGAAGGAGCCCCATTAGTGTTTCTTGACACACTTCTGCTGAATAATTCACTGGCTAACATTCCTTAGAGATAGAGCGTCAGAGAGAAGATGTGCCACCTTGTTTATAATGGTCATTAGTTTTGTCTTCATTCATAACTGAATGTCATAACTAGGCGTGCCTTCTTAATTAGCTTTTCTGGGCCTCTCTTGAAGTGATTTTACCAGCCCAGCACACCGCAGCACAGATAATTTCACTGGCCAATACAAAGTTATAGAATACAGCATGTAAAGGATGTTATTACCCACATTATAGGAATGCAGTCCCCTAAGAAAAAGATTCTGCTCTGCCTTTTCTTAAGTAGTTCCCCTGTGTTATTAGACCAGCTTGTTATTAATGTGCACCCCCAAACACTTACAGCAGTGTTTCATCTCCACATGACAGTGATGTCACCTCAGCCCCATTTTGTGTGGTCATTTGTGAAGGGTGCCATCATTTTGTATCTATGTTTGAATGACCATGGCCTTGCTGTTTATTGTTACTGCACCTTCTGTTGGTTGCATGATGTGCTTATATGGAGGCACCCAGCAGGATGCATCAAAATATTGGATCATATTCAAACAAACTACCATTTATAATATGAGGTGCAAATAAACCTAGAGTTAGGCATTAATCCAGAAAGGTTTTTCATAACAACGATTTTGGCTCAGTGTTATGCTGTTTAGACCTAGAGTTTTTCTCATGCTTCACCTTTATCGTTTTCCTTTAATCTGTTCCGTCTTCTGGTTATTTTCCTGCTCTTTGTAATTTTCTATAAGCAACTGTACCATTCTGGATGCTGATATCATACATATGTAATCATTGTGTCCTTTAATGACTCTAGGATAAAAATTATCTGGTTTAGGTGATTTATTTGATTGCAGCATTTTTAATCACAGACACATTTCTCTCACTGCTGTCTCAAGGATTATTTCCTGTGTTGTTACAGTAGCTACAGAGAGGTTTTCAACTTTTTATTATGTGAAAGTTTCAGAAACAAATTGAGCAGTTGCTTATCATTTTCAGTATATTTTATTTCACCTTTCATGTTCCTAATAAACTGTTCCTCCTCCTTTATCTCTTCTTTTATTAGTAACATTTTGTAGTTTAGTCGATTGATCCAGGGTATGTTTGTATGGATCTGCCACTCTTTTCTGGGTTATATACTGCTTCTTTATTAATACAAGGCTGAGTTCAGCAACCACTGGCACAGATTTGGATTAAAGTGATTTGAGAAATCAAATGGATATATTCCTGTGTCCAGTAAGAAATACAAATGGCATTTTATAACATAAAGGATTCATCTCTATGAACGCTTCCACCTGATGACATGAAACAGGATGTGGAAAATGGATTCACTGAAAAATATCATGTCAACCTTCACTTTTAAAAAGCTTGGAAAATACTGAATTGTGACAGCGTTCCAAATCATTTAGTAACAGAATTATATAAACTGTGTTCAAAAATAAAACTATCTACTCAGAATGTCAACATGTTCAGTTTCTTCCTGCATGAGATAACTTGGAATTTTACATTTCACCTGCCTATTTAACACACATTTTACAGTTTTTAGTATATATGAAAACAAAATAACATTTTATAATATCTTCAATATAAGAAAGTGGACACATAAGCCATCCCTTTCAGGTAACTGTGATTTTAGTTTCTGCAGTTCTTGTTTGGCCAAACCATGCCTTAAATGCTTATTTGTTTTTTCTTCCTGTGGTTTATAGCTTTCTGCAATATCTACAGTATATGATCAAAATGCCTCCATTTTTCCCCGCTCATCGTGTTTATTTTAATAAAATGATCAACAAGATTACTTTTGTTGGGTCTTTCCCTTTGAACTTTTTCACCCGTGCTGACCTCCTTTCCTTTTCCTCCTTAATTTTCATGATTATAGAAAGTTTTTCACAATTAAAATAAGATCTCCTCACTTTTCACCTTTATATTAGTCTCTTTAAAAGCCCAGTTTCAGCTTCCTGAACCATCTAACTAGCGCTTGTAATATGCACTTAATTACTTTGGGCGCTGTGTTGTGCAAATAATGTTGAGATGTGGCTCTTTGTAAAATAAGCTTTATTTCAGTCTCAGAACAAGTAGCTTGAAAGTATAAAAGACAGTATTGTAGTTCTTCCAGAACCAGGAAACTCCACTTACAAATTGGCACATTCAGTAAAACTTGGTGAAGTTGACATCGGCAGAACTGCCATCCTATGGTGGTGGTGCAGGAAGGCTCCCGTCCATCATCAACAACAATATGTAAGACATAAAAGTCTGGTTGGAAAAATACCTGTTGCATTAGGGAAGGAAAGATTTAAAAAAGATGTATATTAACATGAGAGATAAGACTTCAACCAATAATCCAGAAGAACCTTAATCAACCCAAACCAAATTCAGCAGGTAGTGCATTTCTTTGCTACAAAAGCAAACCAGGCTCCCTCAATCAATATCTTTAGAGTTACTTTCTCTGAAACTTTTTCAGCCAGGATTTATGTATGTTCTTCTGACAATAAGAATTAACCTTACCTCTGGTTGAGTCTCTGATGCCTAAATTTCCCTTTAGGGATATTGTACATCATGTTACATTACTACAGTAGTCTTGGCACTAATATATGCCGAGGTACATTAAAAAGTATGATTTCAAAGAAATATCCTCAATTCTGTATTTTGTAACAAAGCAAACAAGCCCAACCTTTCTCAGAATTCCCTATGTATATTATGTAAAACCATTATGATAGGCAACAAAATGAGCCATTACTGGACAGGTCCCCTCATAAATGAAAGTGGGGACAGTAGGTCTTCCATTCAAAAGTTTCACCTTGTTTGAGCACACCTTACTGTCATGCATGAGTTAATTTTACAGAAAAATACTTGTGTTTGGGACATTGTGAGCTGGATACCTGGCATTTGGATTATACAACATGAGTCATTTTAAATTCATTTACCAACATTTTGATATTCTTTCCTCCATTCAACCAATTATTTCAGGAATTTTTTTTATCTCTGTTCCCCATGAAAACATGAGGTAAAAATTTTTTCCCAACCATCGTTAAGAAAACAATACAAAGTGAGGAGTAGAAAAAATATATATGTCATTTTTGGATTAAGTATTCCTTTAAAAATGACTTTTACTAATACATTTCCTTTTATACCTGTAACCATCAGTTAACAGGTGTCCCTAACAACGCTGAAAAAAGGGAAATGGCAGACTGTTATATTTACAAAAATGTATTTACTTTATATTACAGTATATGTATTGTTTATGTTCCACTTTTGAGCATAACTCAATCATGTTTAATTTATTGAATCTTGTGGGATGTACTGTACAATATACTAATTTCAGTCATTAACAGGAGCAGCTGAAAGAAGAAGAAGGAAAAAGTCAAAATAGTTATATTTAGTCCTCACTAGAAATTAATATGCACCAAGCGGATTCATCATCAGTGGAGGTTAGATAACTTGGTGGTAAAGTCATGTGACTTTCAAAGAACCAACAGGTTGTGGGTTTGACTTATTGTTGACGGTGAAGAGCAAAAGGTTAGTGAAATACTTAAAAAAAAAAACACACACACACGAGAAATATTCAGATATTTATTTTAAACACTTAATCACACAGACCAATGTTACTCCGTTTTGCATTTTTCCTTGTATTCTCTTTATATGTTTTATCAAACTATGCTCACTAACTCACAAGTCAGCAAATGTACTATTAAGTTGTTTAGATTTACTCGCTTAGTACAGATTCGTTTTTTTTTTAAAAAGTTCAGACTTTCGTTACAGGTCAATTACTTTCAGTATTGCTGTTCATTATTATTATCATAACATTGCTCAACCAGATAAATACTATTAATACAGACAAATAAATAACACACCCGAATACAATACAATGTATTTGACGAATTTGCTTATGTGAAAATAAAAAATTAAAAAAATTATTTTGTGAAAGAAGGTGCCAAGCAGCAATTTTTGCATATATATTTTACTACTATTTAACATTTATTGTATAATATACACAGTTACATAAATATAAATGCATGTATTTTATAATATAACACTCCATCCAAGGTGCATTTTGTGTTCATATTTAGTTATACATTGGTCATGGCATTCTGACTTAGCCAAAGAAGCAGTGTTCTTGTACAACTGTTGTACATTTCAGCTTTTGAATACTAATCTTTTGTATTGTTGTTGGTTTGTATTGTTTTTACCAAATAAAACTAGTTTTGGTATAAGCAAACCTGTTTATTTCTTATTAATTACTTTGAACATGAACTATAAAATACTGGAATAAGTATAATTAACAACCTAAAAAGGTTATAGCTAAGTAACTCAGTGAGGTGCATTTTTTAAAAAGTTTATAAAACAATTGTTAAAATATTATACTTAATTGACATGTTCATTTAACATAATATAATTAAACAGAGAATGAAAGAGTTTCATTCGTTTTTATATAAAAATATGTTGTTTCAGAATAAATTAATTAAGTGAATTAAGCATAATTAAATTGTTTTTGATAAAAACAATTTTATTATGTGCAACCGATGTACTGTACATATTTTTTTATTTCAATCTGACATGCCATTTCTTCTGTGAAGAAAGCTTGCAGAAAAACAACAGTATAACAACATATATGATGCCCTCATGAAATACTTCTTTAATAAATAAGCAGACCCGTCGAAGAAATTTCAGGTTGTTTTAATTTTCTTTATTGATCACCTTTAGAATCTAGACTAGTTTTTCGTCTGTTCCTAACAATGAAGCTGATTTCTTCTTCCATCGTGAATGACTTTTTATGCATAGCGCTGGGTTTATTTTCTTGGCTACTCAGTTGACTACAATATTCTGCTGAAATGCATACATAATTTGATTGATGACAGCCTTAAGTGGAAAACACACTCCTCAAAACCCCTCTCATGTAATGGTGCTCAAGCTACTACAGTTGTTGTCCTTTACAACAGCTACATAAGATCATGTGATCCTGTAGCATTACACTGTGTTCAATTAGTAAGATAATGGTATAATGCATTATCCTAAATACCCATCTACATTCACATCAGCAATAGGCAAACCTTCTATCTGTCTCGCTGAAATCAATATCTAATAGATTTACATCCTAGTATACTTAAGTACATCTAAAACAGAATTTTCTTAAAGTATGGATTATGCCATTTTTATTCTATTCTGTTAAAACACTTGAGAAAAATCTTCCACAAAACAGACTTACCTCAGTTTTGAATACATTAATATTAGTATTATGAGTTGGAGTTGTAGAAATGGCAAAAGAGTATGAGGCCTCCAAAATAAAAAACAAACGCAGGCCTGCACCATCACTGGCATGTCCAGTGGAGGCCCAGCCTAAGAAAGCTTCTCTCCAGACTGCTACATGTAGGCTTTGGCTTTCCCAAGCCCAAAAAACAGGGAGCTTACTTTTAAGGTTCAAACTATTTGAAATCTCTCAAAATACCCATCAATGGAGAGAAATTATTTAAAACTCTGGCTTATAAAGAGATGGGAAACAATGAAGGGGCATTCTAGGGTATACAAGTCCGAACCACTGTCCAAATGCAGTAATCCAAAAGCAAAAACAATTAAATCACAAAAAACAGTAAATCAATACTTACAAGCTTCTGACTGAATTTAAGCCAGTATAAGGAGCTAGCAGCAGTGATGTCAATAGTGGTGTTGCAATTGGGGGTCCACCAACAAAGCACAAAAAATGGCAGCACATTTAAACAGATGGAATACAAATAACAAATAAATTCAACAGAAATAACATGAAAAAATAATTACACCATCTTAAAAATCAACTGTAAAACAAAATAAATGCAAGACAAAAAACATGGATGTAATACAACAATTAGGTTATACCGTTATGAACTTTAATTTGCATTGCCGCCACACCAGGAAGTGCTGGGGGGAAGATTTATGACGGCGCCCGGAGAGCAGCCGGGAGGACAGCCGGCACTTCCGCCACGCTGGGGCGTGGCTAGAGGAGGAATGCCGGAAACACCTGGGGCTTATCCGGGTCCTCTATAAAAGGGGCCGTCTCCATTCATTCGAGGCTGGAATCGGGTGGAAGGAGGACGAGGCAAGAGGAGCTGTGGAGGCGGCCCGAAGACAAAGCATTGTGGCCAGGACTGTGATTGGTTAGGGGTTTGTGCACGTGACTAGGTCTGTGTGACCAATGGACTGGGGTCTGAGTGACCTTTATTGTAAATAATTGTGTTTAATAAACGTGTGGTGGTTTTAAGACAACATGTCCGCCTGTTTGTGTCCGGGCCAAGTTCACTATATATATATATATATATATATATATATATATATATATATATATATATATATACAGTATATATATATGTAAATTAATGCTGTTAACTGATGGAGACAAAATAAGTTTATAAAAAAGTAAATGCAATAAAGAAATGACCAAAAGTGGTATACGCAGTATTAAAATTATAATTATAATTTAGAGTTTGGGTGTGAGTGCCTGAAGAAAAAAACAAGGCAATGAAGATGAACAATAAGCAACTCTTGATGCAATAATACAGCAATGATGTCAAATATCAGGTTATACCGTTAAAACAATAAAATGGCAATACAAAAGCAAAACAATAAAAAAAAAAAACAATAAAAATATTTTAATCAAGCATTAGTAATTAAAAAAGGAAATAGACTGCCTTAGCACTGTAACATGATTTAAAGTAATGTTGTCGTTCAATGGGGACAAAATTTAAGGTTTAATTGCATTTCGTATCTGTACTGCTATCACTTTCTGCTGTTGAGTCAAGTGAAGACAAGAGAGAATGCCAGCTTGCAATGTGTCCCTGTCACATACAGCAGTAATTTCTCCCACATTATTAGTGGTCTTTGTCTATCTGAACATGCTGACCGAAATTATTCCTTTTATATAGGCCATATACATGACAAACAAAACATGGAAGACACTATCTAAAATACTTTATAAAACAACTTTGTAAACTCATTTAGTAAGTGAGAGATGCGCCATTGTATTTGATGACATGAAAATGACAGTTTTATATTTACTTATTTGACTGATGCCTTTATCCATAATGACTTACAACATTTGAGATACAATTGGTTTATGTTTCTTTTGTTTTTCCAGTTGGAACACAGGCAGGTGAAGTGACTTGCTCATGGTCACACAGTGTCAGAAGCAGGATCTGAACCCTCAATCTCAGGGACTGAAGTCCGGAACCTTAACCTGTATGTGACACTGCTATACACAACTGGTTTTGTAAAATTCGCAACCGTTAAATAAATTAGGTTTATGCCGTTTTATGATGATGCTATTTTGTTTGTTTATTGGGAACCACCTTTTGTTGAGTTAGCGTCAATCATTGCCAAAATGGTCCATTCCAACAGCCACTAGGGATTCACAACGCATGACATCAACCAGAGCACTAGCATAAAGGTTGGCTAAAAGTTTTTTTATTTACTTATTTGGCTGACATTTGTATCCAATACAACTTACAAAATTTAAGGTACATTTCTGTTACATTTCATTTATTTTCCATTTGGAACACAGGCAGGTGAATTGTCTTGCATGTGGTCACAAAGTTCAGTAGCAGAGATTGAAGTCTTAACCACTATGCCTCACTGCCCACTGCTACCTCATACAAGGTTCCGGATCCCTGATATTAGGATTCTCTATTTGATTCACATGTTTACTCTAACTGACTTACTTTTTTTTAAAACTAAATATTTTTTTTCTGGCTTTAGACTTTGAGTTTTCGATTAGTATTGTGAATTTTGTTTATAATAGGTCATTTGTCTTTTGGTATTCACGTCTGCCTGTCCTTGACCATGTATTTTCTCCCGATCCCATTGCCAAATATTGACTGTTTCGGTTTAAGTCAGTACAAAATATCACATCTTAAAATATGGGATCCTGAGATGAAATAAATTATCACTAAGATTAAATCAGAACAATCAAGCTTGGTGGGAGCAACGGAATAAACTAGCTTCGGAGCTTTACGGCAACTTATTTGATGGAACAGTATCCTTAGCTAAAAAAATCTAAATGTTCAAAGAAACACTGTGTTTGGATATAAGTCAGACTTCTATTAGTATTGGGAAAGAGTAGCTTTAGGCAATCTGTCATTGTTAAAGGATTTATTTATGTCATCTGGGGCTATTAATAGTGTTTTCTTGACAGCATTTATAAGTTTGGGGTTGCAGAAAATGTTATTAGCTCTTCCCTTCTTCTCAAATTGAAAGTTGAGAAAATACCATTTAAACATACACCTGGGGTACTGTCAATCAATGGAAATGAATTGGGGAGGGAGTGTTAAAATATATAACACTTCCTATCTTTGATGGAGCTTAACATAATGAATCAATGGTGGATGCTAATAAAACATAAGGTGGCGCCCAATCAACAAACAAAGCAATCATTATTATACGATTGTCACATAACATGGTGAGTACCAAGATTATTAAGGATATTGTCTTTTACATAAACTCTTTAAAAGCTGCCTTTTTAATAGAACAGATTTTTCAGATCAGATTTGTCAGACTATGAATTAGTCAGGTTTATGACGTTTTACTTGAGCACGCTTATGTTAGGTAGAGTGCCCACAGGTGGCTGGGTGGTCATTTTCTCTTGGAACCCCTGCAGATTTTTTTTTCTCCAGTATTTTGCCAGGTGGAGTTTTTTATTTTTCTGACCTTCCCAGCCATCTCACGATAGCATTGCACTTCTCATTATAATCAAGGGAGACTTAAATAAAGGCTCTATCTATTACTTGTGCATATTTTTTATTTAAGAATGTATGGATGTATTATGTCTTATTTACTATTTTTGATAATGCATTTAGTCATTTATATAATTGTTTATTTCTAATTTGCTTTTATTTTTATTATTTATTTGCTTTGATATCATGTAAAGCTCTTTGAGCTGCATGCCTTGTATAAAAATGTCCTATACAAATAAATGGTGTTGTCGTTGTTACTGTAAAATTACTATATGCTTGCATCGGTATATGGAGGAAACATTAGCTGGATAATAACACTTGATCAATATATCCATCCATCCATCTGCTAACCCGCTGAATCCGAATACAGGGTCACAGGGGTCTGCTGGAGCCAAACCCAGCCAACGCAGGAACCAATCCTGGGCAGGGTGCCAACCCACCGCAGGACACACACAAACACACCAAGCACACACTAGGGCCAATTTAGAATCGCCAATCCACCTGACCTGCATGTCTTTGGAATGTGGGAGGAAACCGGCGCAGACACGGAGAGAACATGCAAACTCCATGCAGGAAGGACCCGGGAAGCGAACCCGGGTCTCCTAACTGCGAGGCAGCAGCGCTACCACTGCGCCACCCTTGATCAATATATAATGGTCAAAATAAATTAATTCAATTTTCATAAACTCCTGCTGTTGTAATACCCCAAATCTTTCCCTCCTTACTTTTCTTACATTTCTTCCAAATCTGTGACATCAAGCTTATCAATTTAAGATTACTCTATTATTTCAAAATGTATGTAAAATAGCCTTTGTTGTGTTGTTTTCAAGAAGCTGCATGCAAGCAATGGGATGTTCTAAATGAATTAACCCAGGAATTAGCCACTGAAATTGACTGATTATACCTGCAGCAATTACTCATAACTAGAGATAGCATCCATTTATGTCCCCTATACTAATTGTGTTACATATGCTCTCATACATTTGTCACATTTTAGTACTTATACTTATAAGCGCTACTGACTACAAAACCCTAAAACACAACACAAATTCATTGTTGAAAAATGCTGTTTTAACAGCACTGCTAACTACTTAATGTATCTCAGTAATTTAGCCTTTCCATAATAACATCCGAGATGCTCTGTCCTGTGCTTCAGAGTGTTATGAGCTGAGTCACATGACTCTCTGGATGTTTTTGATACACTAAGTAAACACATTTTACTTTAGTATGGCAATATGGAGCAGCACATTCAACATTTTTGTAGAAAAGCCATAGATACTGCTAAGCTGGTTAGAAAATGGATATGGTGACTCACATCACATCAAAGCAAACACAAATAATGTATTTTTATTTCTGAATGCAAACACAATAAATGTGGCAATAAGGCTCTAACATTGAAAATGTGATTTTAACATTTATTAAGTTAAACCATGTAGGACCTGCAATCCTGTACTGAAATTCAAGGGCTGAATAATTAAACCAGCATATGAATTTTAACCTGAATTGAGCACCTGTAACTTTCAAACGCTCTGCACACGCCTTATTTTATTGATTCAGATGCTTTAAAATTCTTCATAGTTTTAATATAACTGAAGAAAACGTATTAGTGGACGAAGAAGACTTTGGCTAGACAAAACCTGAATGCAGGCCATATTTGGTCTGTGGGCTGTCAATTGTTGATTCAGGGTACTCTGGAAACTATAATCTCAAGCAAAAGAATGTAACGCCTGCCTAACGGTTAATTTTCTGTTCTAAACATAGACGCAGTGCACTGACTATAGTGATACAGAGCTTTGTATTAACTATTTCCAATAAAGTGATAAGGACTTTCTTGAGAATGTATGATGAATTGTGACCTTTCAGAGATGAAAGAAGATATCCTTGTGACCAGATAGATGGATAGATAGAATTCTTTATTTTTATTATGCATACATATAACAAACTTTTTTGTTGGTAGGACTCAGCTTCAAGGCAGAATACTTAAAATACACAATACACTATAAATAATAAAATAAACATAATAAGTATAAAAGACAGCAGCAATAAAACATCATCAAGTCCAGACTTTTCCTGAGGTAGTACACCTGCTGAGACCAGTGATCTGTGTATGTGGGTCTGCAGGGGAGGAATACAAGTGTGTGTGTTTGATTACGATGGAAAATGCGTGTGCATGTCTACAGAGGGGCAGGTAGATGTAGATGTATGTGTGTGTATCAGCAGAGGCAGATGGACTTCACAACTCTGGGGAAAAAGCTGTCTTTCAGTCTGCTGGTACATGTTTTATGTTTCTGTACCTCTTTCCCAAAGGCAGTGGTACAAACAGTTCGTTTCCCGAATGGGTGAGATCCGTGGCCATCTTCTGCACCCTTCCAGCATATACAGAGTACAGGTCTAGGAGAGAACTTCCCACGATCCCCTGTGCTGTTTTCACCACCCGTGCCAAGTCCTTCCTGTCCTGTGTTGCTGCCATACCACTCTGTCATACTGTGACAGAGAATGCTTTCTGTAGCAGATCTGTAGAAGTTTGTGAACAGCCAAGAGGAGAATCCAGCACGTCTCAACTTCCTGAAGAGGAAGAAGAATCTTTGTTGGGCCTTTGTTGGACCAAGGATGATAAGTGATACATATTAAGGAATGGGGAAATAAATTGTTTGTTGTTCTCAAAGACAAGATCATAGATCTTAGATCTAATGCAGGTAGAAATTCTTTATATGGGTATCAGAGGGCACTACTGGAAGGAGTTTAACAAAGCGCTAAATTAAATAGTGCAGGTCAGTGACAAACTTCAGTTTGAATATTAGGTGTCCTTAAAGTTGGGAGATTGCAGTGTGGAGCCCTATTATAGTGTGGTTGCCCTCCAGGACAGCCTATCAATCTTTGATTTTGGATATTATATAGGCATTCTAGTGACTATTTTTTCGTTTTAATGTTGTTTTGGTTAATGATTTTTTGTACTATTTTTGAAAGGTGATGATGCGATGGCCTTTCATGGTTTTAATTGTTTTCAGATGTGAATCACCGCAGTGACAGTATTTGATACTAGCCACATAATTGGATGCCTGCATTATATGTGATATCACATGCTTGTTATTTTAAAAGGGTGGTGCACAGCACAGAGTTCAATCTTTTGAATTAAAATAAATCAACAACAAGCCATTGATGTTAGTTAGGGAAAGACTCACTACTCACCGTTACAATTTTTGTAAAGCCTTTTGTGACATTTGATTTATTGATTAATATCTTTAGTTTTGTTAGCTGGCACATTTTTTTTTTGTCTCAGACTTCTGCTCTACTTTACTGCTTATGTTATTTGACTGTGAAGCTCCTAGTCCAAATCAAAAACAAGCAAGCCTGAAATGAAGACGGTTTTCTAAGAAGTGAAACAATTCTGAAGAGAGAAAGATACAGAGGATTTTCTTAATGATCTAGCTGCATCTGTACAGTAACTGGGTCTTAGGTTAGATTTATTTCAATATAAATTTGAAGTAGAGCTGCTTCTGCACCACCTTCACACCAAATTCTTCTTTCCATGAGTAGTTAATTACTCACAATGAATGGTATATTGGGGATCGTAGCATTTGTAGGACTTCTTAAATCAATAATAATCATAACAATAATAATCATAACAATAATAATAATAATAATAATAATAATAATAATAAAGGAAATCCCTAGAGAGGATGAATACACTTTTTAAAATGGCAACAAAAATTTAAGCCATGGCAGATGGTGAACTATAAAAATATCTTGGGTTTCAATAGGACAAACTTTTGCAACACAAACAAATTAAACATACTCTTGCACAAAAATATACATTACATCTTTCACAAATACTAAAAAAAAAAACCTACATGCACTCTTCCACTGTTCCACATATATCAACTTATTACAATTTTTACTTCCTCTCTAGTCAAGTTTGATTGTCTTCTTGGCAGCAATTACAGCGGGGTAAGTCTGAGGACCTCACAAAAATTGTCCAGTCAGTAGTAGTGATGGGCAGACTGTACAAAGCGCTAAGTCAAAGGCTGAAGGCCCTCTTTGGAGGAAAATATGTGTGAAGTGTTGTTACCCGCACCTACACAATCCAACATTAAAAACATACGGCAATAGCCAAATGTCTAAAGATTCATGGCAAGAAATCTCCCAGACCCTGAGCAAAGATGAAAGTTAGTGCAGGCAGAAATGGAAATATTAGCAAGCTTGATTTTCTTTTACCTAAAAGCAAAGAAAAAACTTTGGGGGAAATGCCTGGAGATTCTACAACTAATCAGTGTTGCGCAGTGCTAAGCACAGAACGTTTGAGCTATAAGCAGACAGTGTGTGCAGCTGCCTGTCCCTGAGTAAAAACAATCCTGAAGAGGGAGTGTAAAGTGCTGTCTTTTGATGAGAAAATAAAAATCTTAGATCTTTTAAAAGTGTTGCTTGCTGAAGTAACCTGTAAGGTTGGTAAGAACGAATTGAGCATTCGCACAAAAAAAATAAGAAAGAAGTTCAAATTTGTGGAAGTGTCAGAGGAATTATAAGTAATGTACAGGTGATTTAAAGTATACAGGAGGATGTGCCTAAGTTATATACGATTACTGCACTGTTTTATATAAGGGCCTTAAGCATCTGTGGATTTTGGTATCTGCTGGGGTGTTCTGGAACCAATCACATTCGGATACCAAAGGATGACTGAAGTTTTAAAAATTCAGAACTAATGGAATTTTCAGCTGTGCCAGAATGAATATGTGCCATGACATTCACTAATTAATTGTTACTGGGACTAAAAAAAATGTTAGCACAATAGGATTGACTACAATTTCTCACCCCACTAACCTTGAAGTAAGATGTGTGGCTGGCGAATCTTTCTTATAAGGCCAGGTCTTTCGTGTAGTGTGTTTCTCAATTTTAATTACCTTTTCCCAGGTAGTGATAAGCCATACTTTTATTAAAATCCTCTGATTTTTTTTTTTTGTGATCAAGTGTTTATTTGTTAAGCCATTTCCAAAAGCTGACATTAAAGAATGCTCATTCTAACCCATGTCTATAGCCAGAAATTTTAAGGTCATTAAATATTTTGTATTGTATTGACCCCGTTCTTTTTGACACCCACTGCACACCCAACCTACCTGGAAAGGGGTCTCTCTTTGAACTGCCTTTCCCAAGGTTTCTTCCATTTTTTCCCTACAAGGTTTTTTTTGGGAGTTTTTTCTTGTCTTCTTAGAGAGTCAAGGCTTGGGGGCTGTCAAGAGGCAGGGCCTGTTAAAGCCAAATGCTACACTTCTTGTGTGATTTTGGGCTATAACAAAAAATGAATTGTATTGTATTGTATATTTACTTATATAAAATATTTTAGAATAATATCTACATTTTAACAACTAGGTAATTCAAATCATTATGACTGAGTTCTACTCGAGTTTTTTTTTTTTTATTTTATTTTTTTTATTTTATTAATTTTATTACAATCCATACATAGCAATCAAGTTTTTACAAAAAAGAATTATTTTAAGAACAGATCGATCCCCACCCTGAGAGAGAGAGCAAGCCAAACGGTGTAAAATTTAAGGCTTGTAAACATACCTAAATTAATAAATTCTCTGTGCTTTATAAACTTATTTTAAAATATTACTGATTAGATCCATGTTTTGAAAAAGTCTGTACAGATCCTCTAACTGAGTATTTGATTTTTCCAATTTCAAATAATATAACACATCAGTTTCCCACTGACTTAAAAGAGGAGAGTTTGGGTTCTTCCAGTTTATCAGAATAAGTCTGCGTGCCAACAGTGTAGTGAATGCAATCACAATTTGTTTGTCTTTCTCCACTTTAAGCCCTCTGGAAGAACCCCAAACACAGCTGTTAATGGGTTAGGAGGGATTGTGAGTCCAAGGCTGTCTGAGAGGTAATTAAAATTTTGTCCAGAATAATGTTAATTTGGTGCAGGCCCAGAACATGTGACCCAGTGAGGCTGGGGCTTGGTTGCAACGTTCGCAGGTTGGATCATGCCCTGGAAACATTTTGGAGAGTTTTAGTCGAGACAGATGTGCTCGATATATAATTTTGAGTTGTATAATTGTATGCTTTGCGCATATGGAGCTTGAGTGAATTCTCTGCATTGCTACTTTCCACTCCTTTTCTGATATATTAATTGAGAGATCATTTTCCCAGTGTCCTCTTGGATCTTTGAAAGGAAGGGATTGTAAAATGATTTTATATATTGTAGAGATGGAGTCTAACTCCTTGAAATTGAGCAATATTTTTCCAGCGTGGATGAGGGTGCAAGATGAGGAAAATCTGGAAGGTTCTGTTTAACAAAGTTCCTGATTTGAAGATAGTGAAAGAAATTGTAGCTGGAATGTTAAATTTGGAATGTAATTGTTCATAGGATGCAAAGACGTTGTCTATATAAAGATCTCTAAGCAAGTTAATTCCAAATTTTTCCAGATATTAAAACTGCATATGTTTGTGAAGGTTGAAAGAGGTGGTTCTCTTGCAGGGTGCCACAGAAGAAGCTTCTCCGTCTTAAAATGCTTTCTACATTGGTTCCAGATTCTAAGTGAGTGGAGCACAATTGGGTTATTAGTGTATTGCCGATAGCGTGTGTTTATTGGAGCACAAAGCAAGGAATACAAAGAAGTACTGCAGGATTTTACTTCTATTGCGGTCCATGCCTGTGTATGTTCTTCTATTTGTGTCCAGGTTCTTATCGCCTGTATATTTGCTGCCCAGTAATAAAACTGGAAGTTAGGTAGAGCCATGCCGCCTTCTGCCTTTTGTCTTTGTAGGGTCGCTCTTTTGATGCGTGGATGTTTTGAATTCCAAATAAATGAGGTTATTGTTGAATCTAATTGCTTAAAGAATGATTTATTAATGTATATTGGTATGTTTTGAAATAAAAAGGAGCTTAGGAAGAATATTCATCTTAACAGTGTTAATTCTTCCAGCTAGTGTGAGATGAAGGGTTGACCATCTATGCAAGTCTTGTTTAATTTTTTCCATGCAGACGGCGAAATTTTGTTGATAAAGAGCTTTATGTTTACTTGTGATGTTTACCCCTAGGTATTTAAACTGTTCTGCAATGATAAAAGGTAGGGTGTCTAATCTAATATTATATGCTTGAGAATTCACGGAAAGAGTACACTTTTATTCAGATTAATTCTGAGACCAGAGAGCTTTTGAAATTCTGTGAGTGCTGCTAAGACTGCAGGCACAGAATTTTCTGGGTCCGATATATACAGTACCATGTCATCTGCATATAATGAGATTTTCTGTTCCAGTCCTTCTCTGCTAATCCCCTTTATCTGATCAGTATTTCGACAATGTATTGCCAGTGGTTCAATGGCAATTGCAAACAGCAGTGGTGACAAAGGGCATCCTTGTCTTGTGCCACGTTCTAGTTTAAAGTAGTCTGAGCAAATGTTATTGATGCAAACTGAAGCTTCTGGGTTAGTATACAGTAATTTAATCCATGCACAAATGTTCGGGCCAAACCCAAACTTCTCCAATATAGTAAAAAGGTATTTCCATTCAATCATGTCGAATGCTTTTTCTGCATCCAATGATAATAATATTTCTGGGGTGTTTGATTTAGTTGGTGAGTATATTACATTAAACAGGCGTCGAAGATTTGAAGATAAGTGTCGGCCCCTAATAAATCCAGTTTGGTCTTGTGATATTAACGAGGGGAGCACTTTCTCCATCCTTCTAGCTATGATTTTAGAGAGTATTTTAACGTCGTTATTCAGAAGTGAAATTGGTCTGTATGATGCACATTGTAATAAGTCCTTATTTTGTTTTGGAAAGACAGTGATTAGTGCTTGGCGAAAGGTTTGTGGAAGAGATTGGTTATCTCTGGCTTCTGTAAATGTTGCTAATAGGAGGGAGCTAGCTGAGCGGAGAATTTCTTGTAAAACTCTGCAGGGTAGCCGTCAGGGCCTGCTGCTTTTCCACCTTGGAGTGACTTTATAGCATCCAGTAATTCTGATAATGACAGAGGTTTATCAAGTTCCTCCACACTAAAAGCGTCAATTTGTGGTATCTGTAATGTATCCAGAAATGCATTAGATTGTATATTGTCTTCTTTAAACTCAGTAGTATATAGGGATTTATAGTAGTCTCTAAAAGTGTACATTATATTTTTGTGTTCGATGATTTTATCTCCGTTCGTGTTAGTGATTACCGAGATTGCGTTGCGTACATCTTGCTTGTGAATTTGTTGCTAAAAGCTTATTAGCTTTCTCTCCATGTTCATAATAATGATGTCTGGATTTGTAAATTAGTTGTTCAGTTTCTTTAGTTGTCAAGAGGTTTAATTCTGAATGTAGAGCCTGCCTCCTCTTATGTAGAGTCTCGCTTGGTAGTCTGGCATGTTCTTCATCTATTTTAGTAATTTTTTTTATCTCTGCTACTTTCTTCGCTTCGGATTTATTTCTGTGGGAAAGATATGAGATAATCTGTCCTCTTAAGAAGGCCTTAAGAGTTTCCCAGAGTATTCCTGCAGAGATCTCAGGGGATGTATTTGTCTCTAGAAAGAATTCGATTTGTTTGGATATAAATTCAGTACAATTCTCGTCAGCTAATAGAAGCGGTTGAGCGCCATCTGGGGTGAGTGTATGGGGCTTAGTAATTTCAGCTCCAAGATCATAGGAGCATGGTCTGAAATAACAATAGCATCGTATTTACAAGATTTAATCTTAGGCAAGAAGTTATTATCTATAAAGAAGTAATCAATCCTTGAGTAGCAATGATGTACTGGTGAGTAGAAAGAATATGTTCTTGAATTTGGGTTTAAAAACCTCCAGGGATCTGATAAGTTGTGATCAGTTATAAACTTTGTAATTATCTTTGCGGTGTTAGTTGCCGTTCCCCCTGTGGAGGAAGTCTTATCTAAAAGTGGATTTAAACACAATTAAAGTCCCCAGCCATTATAAGTTTATGAGTGTTCAGATTGGGAATGGATGCAAATAAATTTTGTATAAATTCCTTATCATCAACATTAGGTGCATAAACATTTATCAAAATCATTTTACAGTTAGATAAGTCTCCCATGACCATTACATATCTCCCTTCAGGATCCAATACTACATCTGATGCTACAAATGGTACTGTTCTATGTATGAGAATTCCCACCCCTCTAGTTTTCTTTGTAAAACTAGAATGGAACATTTGGCCAGTCCAGTCTTTTTGCAGCCGGAACTGATCCTTGCTACTCAAGAGTTTTTACCAATGAAAAATTAGATAATAAAATACATCTTTGACTCTTCAAAAGCATAAATATTATGCCAATCAAATACTAAATCAAATTATTAAGTATTACTGGGGGTCCTATTGGTAGTGCGATACTACAAAGTATGACACCTCTTTTGCCTTCTAAAGTGGGAGTTTTGTATGTAGAGATCTCAACATTCTTTTTCCTAAATTGTAACAGTCCTAGAGTGGCCTTGGCCTTCCCCTAGTACTAAAGTATTATACCCAAATTTATCTGACTTAATAAATACAGTTTTGAGTTTCTTATCTGTATAAAACAGCATTGAGTATTTGTTGTCTTCTTCAGGGTCAATGCTGTGAAGCAGGGCATGAACTTGGATCTTGTTGTCTGCTAACAGGAGTCTCACAGAGATATTTTAGATAATAGTGGACCAAATATTCAAAGTAAATGCTTAGGTATAGTAAACTGTTGATGCATATGTGATCAAATAGCACATGATGGCTCTAGTGTGGGGTACCTGACTTTTTCTTTTGGTGTACTGCCTCCTGGAATTTAAATGTTTCCTGCCACCATTTTAAATTTTTTTTATGCACAATTAGGTGATATTTCTTTAATTTCCCCCTTCCTTAATTTTGCATTTGGGAATTTTAAAAATTATCATAGGTTTTTAGGTTTCAGTTTGCCAAGTGCTCTTTAACTAATTATTTTTAATGTAAAAACATTTGTATGATTTGATATGGAATAAAACTCTTTCAATACTTTACATTTACAAAATGTTTACAGTTACACACATAATTCCAGATCAAAGCAGGATAAAATAACTCATAAATTAAAACACCTTCTGGTTAAAAAAAAATAAATGAACTCACACATTGTTCCAAGTCAGTGTAAAGGCTGAGCCTGCTTCGTAGCAGCCCAGTTCTGTTTCTTGATTTAGCCTGTTCCTGTATTCACTTTTTTTGGAATGATGAAGGTTACTAAATATTGGTGTCAAAAACGAACACTGATGGTTAATATTAGTAACACTAGAATGAAATGTTAGATGCAAGAATTTTAATATTAACCATGCTCATGTAGTAGTGAAATAGGACAGTGAGGAGCTCCCTATTCCTGGCGTCACGCTTCTCCCACCCCTCGGCCCGCAGCTTCTGTCTCAGATTAACGCGAATATATGGCTCCTGCAAGCAAACTATGATTCTTAGCATGATGAGAGAAGTTACATAATCAACCGGAATGTTCAAGCAAATTATAGAAAAAAACCCAGTCTAAATCTGTTAAGTAGTTCTATCATTTGCTACCTAAGCGGAGGTAAGGAACGCCCCGAAGCTGGCACGTGAGTGAGGAAGTTCTTCACTCCCCTCTCCTTCGCCCACTTTGTGTCTCTCGGAATTGTGCAAATAAATTGGTACCACAAGTGAACGATGATACATAGCGCAATGAGAGAAGTCGCAAAATCAACCGGTATGTTCAAGCAAATTATAGAAAAAACCTAATCTAAATCCGTTAAGTAGTTCTCTCGTGAAAAGTGGACAGACATACACACAGACAGATGTTAGATTTTATATATATAGAGATAATTGTTAGCATTCATATTTCTTCCTCATTGTATATTATTCTGTATTAGTCACACAATTTCAAAAATTGTTTCTTCAATAATGATAAAGCAAACAACTTCAGCAAAAGTAAAAATATCTTGGGATTACTTGCCAGGCTGTATTGGTCCAAGCATGGTTTTGCTCAAAGATGTGGAGAGTGAGAGAGAGAGAGCCCCACAGGTTTGATTTGGCATGGACAGTGGACACAGAATAAAAAAATAAGGTCAAATGAGTGAGACAGGATAGGAGACTCGCTGCAGGGGCACTGGGTGGTGGAGTGGTGGAAGTGAAACGCAGCCCAACATTTACTCTTGGGTTCAGTCACTGTCCTTTTTAAGGCCCCCACACCACCCCTGCTTCGCTTTCCACCTGACATCCATGTGTGTACCAAACCAGCTGAGAACTGCGCTGACACAGAACAATAATTGCAGAGAGCAGTTTCACTTATGCTTATTTAAATACTGCATGAGGCAATTTCAGGACAATCTTCAAAATTGATTTTTTTTTTTAAGAATGTCAATCTTGTATCAAGTTCAACTGTCCCCGAAGCACAGCTTAGCGTACCCCCAGGGGCCTGCAGTCCCCAGTGTGAAACCACTGGCCTGCTTGAAACAAGACCTAAACAATAGCAAGATTTTAAGGATGTTTTTTTAGTAATCGGTGGACTAAAATAGTGTCCGCACAACTCAAATGATCATTCTGTTGATTTACTCACATAAACTTCATTACTCAAGGGCAAGATCTGATGTCTGATCTCATTCTAAGATCAAGGCAATGGAGGAATATTAGAAAACAAAACTGTATCACACCATCCAGTCTCTCATAAAAGTGGAATTATTTTTGTAAAGAACAAAGAAGGTTCATGTTGTCCATGTATACACTATAGAGAATTTAACAAAATGAAAAAAAAGATTAAACACCTCTTTAATGTCAAAGTAAAAACAGATCTTCGCAAAGTGGTCAAAAATAATTACAAATATAAAACAAAATAACTGATTACATAAGTATTCACTCCTGTTAATGTGATACATCTAAATCATCATTGGTATAGCCAATTGCATTTAGTAGTCATATACTGTAATTAGTTAACTGGTGAATGGAAGGCACATGGGAGACTTTGAAATCAGCTGTAAGAAAGTTTTATAGTCCAGTGAGACCAAACTTGAGCTTTTTTGTCCATCAGGCTGAACACTAGTTTGGCATAAGCCAAATATTGCACATTATAGAAATCACACAATCCCCCGTGTGAAGCATGGTAGAGACAGTATTATCCCTAAGGGATGCTTCTCGGAAGCAGGACCTGGAAGAATTTTGAGGGTAGAGGGCAAAATAAATGCAGCAAAAAACATGGAAAACCTGAAGCAATCTACAAGAAACTATCAAGTCAGGAGAGGGTTTATTTTCCAGCAAGACAATGACACCAAACATGAAGCCAAATCTACAGGGTTGTCCAGATCTAATTATGCAGATCCAGATCGTCTGGATGACTTTGATTTATGCGGGGACAATTCCAGTTCGGCACAAAGACGATTCTTCATGTCGTCAATTCGCACACTTCTCAATGGTCTGGGATTTTTCGGGTGATTTTCTATGTAATAAACTTAATAAGTTATAACATATTGAAAATTGACCACCCTATACACAGGAATGGCTGAAAAACAACAATGCTAATGTCCTGGAAGAATGGAGAAACATGGCAGTATCTGGATGTTCAAAACTGATAGAAGTCTAAGCACACAGACTCAAGGCTGTCATGGCTGCCAAAGGTGCATCTATTTAATACTCACTGAGTACTTATGTGATCAATTATTTTGTGTTTTATATTTGCAATTAATTTAAATCACTTTGCAGAGATCTGTTTTCACTTAAAGAGTCTTTCACTGTTGATCAAAGACAAATTAATCAAATTAAATCTACTATGATTCAATGTTAATAAACTGTGAAAACTTCCAAGGGGGTAAAAACTTTACTGATTTGGATAAAACTAGAACCATGTTTTTTTGCAGTACAATGGCCACCAGGGCTATGCCAAATGGCGACCAAATCTTTTAGGTCTCACTAATGGTCCTCCAGCTCATCATACTAAAAATGCATTCTGACAGTCCTAGGGCCTAGAGTGAACGTAAAAATAAAATGTTTTCTTTGCATATATTGTCCCTTTAAATGACAGCATACTTTTTCAATTACAAAAGAGAACTCCCACAGTTGTACTGTTGCTGGATAGAAAACTAATAGAGTCCTAGCTAGAACATTTTGAAATCAACTACTGCAAGTAGTCTGAGGGTAAATAGTCCTGGAACTCCTATGGGTAGAGTGTCTGCCACTTTAGGAGTTCATAGTTTAGTTGTATAAATATCTCCAGTGTTATTTTAAAAAAAATTAGATATGCAGCCACATCTTTGTGAGTATTAAGTCTACTTTATAATTTATCCAATCAAAATAAGCACCTTGCCAATATGGTGGCACATTGGTTAGTGATGCTGCCTCACATTTCCTATGTTAAAATCAAGTCTTGGTCACTGTCTGTGTGGAGTTTGCACATGGGTTTTCTCCAGTTATGCAGTTTTTGGCCTATATTCCAAAGATGTATTAGTATTAGGCTGGTTAAAAACCCTAAATTCCCTGTGTGAGATGGGTGTCTGCATTAGTGACTCACGTACAAAAGGTACAATGCCTGCAGTTTGACACCATAAATGCCAAAATACAGTAAGTGGTTTAGATAGATAGTTATGAAAGGCACTATATGATCACAGTAAGCTACTATGAATTAGCAACAGGAGTCATTAGACATATTCATTACCCTAGAAGTGGATTTGAACATTTGCTCTAGAAGTAACCTTAGGATAAGGTAAAAAAACATATTATCTATGTTGTTTCACCAAGTTTAAAGTCGGTAAGAAAGTTGGAAAAAGGTTAACGTGGCAAAGAGTTAGAGCGTCCAGAGTATTTAAAAAGAGCGTAGGAGCATTGTGGAGGTGATCATGAAGATCATTTTCAGTATCGAGATAGTGGATAAATGTACAAGCCATCTCACTTTATGGACTATATTCAAAACCTGCAAACCTAGGCACAGGGTTACATTCAGGCTACCTTTTTGTTTACTGAGTTTTAAGTTCCATGTTTTCCATTATTTATCACACTTCTATACATGTCTTTTCTGAATAAGTAATCACTTCAAAAAAAATAAACTCACTTGCACTGTTTTTTTCCAGGTTAGGGTGGCACACAAGAATGTCCCTTTACAGAGTAGATACTGTATAATTGGAGCATTAGTAAGCTCTGTGGTCTTCTTGTACCTATAACTAAACTAGAATGCATTAAGGTGATCATCTTTAATGTTATTTATATGAGGCAGTGTTGCAGTTACATTTAAAGAGTCACCTACATAGCCTGCATACAAAGTACATATAAATCAAATGTGTTTGAGAAGCATGGTGAAAAAAATTACATCTGAACAATAGCTCATTAAAGCTATGCCATGGTTATCTTCCACTTATGCTCAAAAACATATCAGAGCAATTCCATCATCACCCGATGTTCATTTGCATCAAGGACAATTCAATCATTCTCAATCTTGGGACACAATCACAATCGCTGAATGTTTAGCGCCTGCCTTTCAAACTTAAATTTGAAAATGACAGAGGGCAAACTTGGCAGATGATTAAGGCAGAGGTTTATGCCTAGTAAGATGACACAATGATCAAACATGAGCACAGATTGACAGAATGAAGAAAAGCATGAAGTGCTAAAAAGCCTCTGATCATTAGACCTATGAAAAATAAATAAATTAATGTGTTTTTGAAATATTAGCCATAAATGTTTTTATTACCTTACTCAAATGACACCCACAGATTTGCTTAATGACCTCCACATTCTTCCCAAGGAAACAGTAAGATGATTTACATTGCAGCAGATCAGTTATGCCTAATGATAAAAAGGTATAACTGAATACTATATGTGTCTCTGGTGGCAGCAGACAAAAGCCCAAATGCAACTCAGTCACATTTTTAATTGCTCTGTGTAAGATATTAGACTTGAAATAAACTAGCATAGGCAGTATGGCAACCTATTATTTCTCTGTATATTCTGCGGAGACTTACTGTAGTGGAGTGACTTCAGAAGGTCATCTCTTTCATCAAGTATTCTATTTGCATCCGAAATTGTATGTACATGAAAAATGTGGTACTATGTTTGCACCAGCCCGGAGAAGCAGATGAAATTCTGTAAAAGTCTGATGTACGCTAACCTTTGCAGATGGCGCAGCTATTGCTGAAAAATGGATTGCTTAATAAAGCATATCATCCGACATATTTGCTGCTTGGCTAGCCAAATAGGAGTTGTTTTTTGCACAAATTTCCTTGTCAAATTTGTCAATGTTCATGTCATTTTTGTTTTAGGTCACGGAGCAAGGTATAAATTCCTGGCATGTCGACTAGTTCCAAGCCAATTTGGGCTATTTCTAAGAATGAACTGATTTTTCTCAAAGGGGGAGAGAGAGACAGCAAGAGAGGGAGAGTGAGGCTTATTTTATCAAAAGAAAATATCAGGTAGCTTATTATTTTTTTTCAGTCTTCCTTTCACTCTCTTAGCTGATCTCATTCTCGGCAGATATAGCAGGCTGTCTGTGATAAAAACTAGCCTACGTGATTTATTGAGACATCAGCAGCTCTTTATTAATAGCACTTTACATTATCCTGGTTTAATCTGAGCTGCTTTTTTGACAAGCCCTTGTAATTATAAATACCAGAGCAGACACTAAACCACCTAGACGGACAATGGCATAAGTCGTCTATGTGCAAGATCACTGGAAAATGGTATAATTTGTTTTGAAAGGTGTTATGTTGTTATGAAAGGAACATAGATATTCTGCAAATACAGGTTTTACTTTTCTAATATGCATATGTCCATTTCACAATATGGCTACCCAGTAAACAAGTGGATATGTGTATGTGTATGTATATATGTATATATATGTATATATATATATATATATATATATATATATATATATATATATATATATACACACACACAACCTATTAGCAACATGCTGACAGGTGAAGTGAATAATATTGATTATCTCATTACAATAGCACCTGTCAAGGGGTGGATACATTAGGCATTAAGTGAACAGTCAGTTCTTCAGGATGTTGTGTTAGAAGCAGGAAAATGGCCACGCATAAGGATCTGAGAGATTTTGACTAGAGAAAAAATTATGATGGCTAGATGATTGGGTCAGAGCTTTTCTAAAAGCGCAGGTCTTGTGGGTTTTTACTAGTATGCAGTGGTTATTATATAGAATCACACCAGGTGGCATGGTCATTTGATTCTCTTACAGACAGACCTCAGTATGTGAGTCTTGGGAACTGCAGGTCTGACATTGTGGTCAGCAACACAGGAGTGCCGCAGGTGACTGTATTTTCTCTGGTCCTGTTCAGCCTATATACATCAGACTTCCATGTGCAAAAGTTCGCTGATGACACTGCTATTGTGGGCTGCATCAGGAGTGGCCAGGAGGAGGAGTACAGGGTAGCTAATCAAAGACTTTGTTAAATGGTGTGACTCAAACCACTTACACCTGAACACCAGCAAGACCAAGGAACTGGTGATTGATTTTAGGAGGCCTAGGCCCCTCATGGACCCCGTGATCATCAGAGAGGACTGAGTGCATATGGTACAGACCTATAAATACCTGGGAGCGCTGCTGGATGACAAATTCGACTGGTCTGCCAATACTAATGCTCTGTGTAAGAAAGGTCAGAGTCGACTATACTTTCTTAGAAGGTTGGCGTCCTTCATCATCTGCAATAAGATGCTGCAGATGTTCTACCAGACGGTTGTGGCGAGTGTCCTCTTCTATGCGGTGGTGTGCTGGGGAGGCAGCATAAAGAAGAAGGACGTCTCACACCTGGACAAACTGGTGAGAAAGGCAGGCTCTATTGTAGGAATAAAGGTGGACAGTTTTAACTTCTGTAGCAGAGTGATGGGCACTATTGACTCCTGTCAATCATGAAGAATCCACTGCATCCACTTAACAGTGTCATCTCCAGGCAGAGGAGTAGCTTTAGGGACAGACAGAGGAGATCATTCCTCCCCCACACTATGCGACTCTTCAATTCCACTTGGGGGAGTAAATGCTAACATTATTCAAAGTTATTGTCTGTTTTAACATGCATTTTTATTACTCTTTAATTTAATATTGTTTTTTGTATAAGTATACTGCTGCCTGATTATATGAATTTCCCCTTGGGATTAATAAAGTATCTATCTATCTATCTATCTATCTATCTATCTATCTATCTATCTATCTATCTATCTATCTATCTATCTATCTATCTATCTACTAAAAGTAGTCCAAGGAAGGACAACCAGTGAACCGACAATAGGGCCATGGGTGGCAAAGTCTCAGTAATGTCCATGGAGCTATCCTGTCTGGTCTGATCCTACAGCTCTTAAATTCTTGACAATATTAACTTAAATGTGCACGTACAGTATGTAGTTCTTCTCCTTGGGAAATGCAAGATGAGCTAGGTGACGTATTACATGTTGATTAGCACATGCAAGTTAGAGTTTCACTGTACATTGGACATATGACAATCATTTTCTTCTTTTGGCTGCTTCCATTAGGGGTTTCAACAGCGGATCATCTTTTTCCATATCTTCCAGTCCTGTACATCTTGCTCTGTTACACCCACCACCTGCATGTCCTGTCTCACCACATCCATAAACCTTTTCTTAGGCCTTTCTAATGACCGTAAAAAAACTCACAAACTTATAAAGAGTTTTATGCTGAAAGATATAGTCAGTTCTTGAAAGAATTATATAAAAAGCATAGACTGAGGCAAGTATGATGTTGATGAATTCTTTTCACAAGACCATTCATTTCATACTGTTATGCTAGTGCAGGGTAAAAAGGAAATTGGAGTGCTCTCAATTTAATTAGACTTAATACCAAATGTCTAATTTCTGTGAAGATACAAAGAAGAGACAATAGTCTTATAAAGGTTTGGGGTTTTTCCTGCCCTGTACACTGTAAGGTCCACTCGTCTTGTTCAGACTTTGGCATGCATACAAATGAATGCAACCAGGACAGCATATTATTGAAACAGGCGGATTTATATAAAGGACGGACAGGAAATTATGTACAAGGGGTTGATGGGAAAATCCAGAAGACATCAGAGTGATGTTGAATCGTGGAGCTGGAAGTGATGTCATCAAAACAGGACGTGGCTGTGCTTGTAAACACGGAAGGGAAGTCGAGTGCATGTCTTCTTATGGGTTTGTTTGTTCGTCAGTTTTCCTGCTGAATAAAAGAGACAGGTGTTAACTCTCTGTTCCAAACCCATTTCCTGGGAAGTATCACTCTCTGTTGAACCAATAGGCTGCTCCCTACTCGCACATGTGTGACACTTCACATGGGACTTTTCAAACAATTTTCCTTGAAAACTCAGTTATCTAATTGACTCTTGTCAATGAATTAATCAAGCAGTGCTTGTATGCCTTTAATGGAGCAAACCATTACAGAATGTTTTACATAACATACAGGAGTAACATAGTACTATACAGGATCTTTCCAATGCATTGTATGGTATCAGTGATCATGATGAACCTGAAGAAGTAAATGACAGTTGCCAATCTTAATGTTTTATATCTATACTAATTCCTACCCTCTTAATTCCACTTTATTGTTACATTCTCTATTCAACTTGAGACACTTAAGATTAAATGGCAAGTGACCACTGTGAACCCGGCCCGGACACAGACAGGCGTACATGTTGTTAAAACACCACCACACGTTTATTTACACAGACTATTTACAATACTGGTCACAAAGACCCCAGTCCATTGGTCACTCAGACCCCAGTCACGTGCACAATTACCCCAATCACACACAGTCCTGGCCACAATGCCTTTTCTTTGGGCCGCCTCCACAGCTCTCCTGAGCTTCGTCCTTCCACCTCCCGACTCTAGCCTCGAATGAATGGAGACGGCCCCTTTTATTCAGTACCTGGATGAGCACCAGGTGTTCCCGGCATTCCTCCTCTAGCCACACCCCAGCGTGGCAGAAGTGCCGGCTGTCCTTCCGGCAGCTCTCCGGGTAACGTCCAAAGTCTTCCCCCCAGCACTTCCTGGTGTGGCGGAAGTGCTGAGGTAACAGGTCCCCAAGACATTGGGGCGCCTCCTGGCGGTGACCACGGGCCCCTAGAGGGTAGGGCTTCCATGCCCTCGAACCGTGGCCCCCAGAGCAACCCGGAAGGCAACCCCCACGTGATCCAGGGTGGGCACAGACCCACATCCGGTCCCACATGACATCCCGGCCGGGTCATGGCCCCTGGCATCCCTGACACCACATATGACCTTAATCATTTATGAGGACCCTATAAACATGTAAATCTGTCAATTGTTTTGGGTAGTTTACCTTTGTAGTTTTGTATGCTATTAAGTCCTCCCAGTCCAACACACTTTCAAAGATTTATGTGTCACCACACCAATATAACAGACAGTTGTGTCCCTTTAAATTTAGTATGTGGTTGTTTCCTGTTGTTGTTCTTTTAGTGTAAATATAGCTAAAATGTGAAGAAAGACCTATCACATTAACCTCAAATCACTGTACAGTGAAATAGTTTTCTATTTCCTCTTAAAACAAAAGAACTACTTTAAGTCTCTGAAAGTGAATATACTGTTTCAGAAAAAAAATTGATGGATGGATAAATGGATTGATGATATGGTTAGAAAAAAAACTTCTGCATCTTACATGCTCCACAAAAAATGTACCTAGAGTTTATTACAGGTCTCCAGATGACGTTTGTATAATTCTTTTATGGGTTTACTCATGCCAGAAAAGAACTGTCGTCTGTTGTATGATGGACTATATATTTATACTGCCTCCCTTAACATCATGGCAAGCCAAACCTTCACTTACATTGTAACTTGGAGGTAGAAGAAGGGAAACATGAGTTCATATGTGATATAGGTTGTAGTCAAAATAGGCCCACAATTTTATTAGCTCAAACAAGTCTGCATAAATGCAGATCTCAAACAGCACAGAAGAGATGCAGAAAAAAGGTGAATATTTTTTTGTGAAATGCAGTATATATGTATGTGACAAATCTGGGTAAACCCAGAAAATGTAGGAGATGGAGAAGATAGTAGCAAACAACTAAATGACAAATTAATGAGCTCTCATGCAAAGGGAAATATAGTTTAACACACCTAAGGTATACACCCTTAATACAGTCATCCTGCATTACGCAACGTATGCTTCCCTCATAATCTTGCAAACTCCAGAAGTGAACCAGTGCTGTAGACGATGATCCAAAAAAAATGATAAATGAAGATGCTGGGACTTGCTAATCTTAATATTATTCCAAAACTATTTTTAGGACTACTTTATGTCAAAATTTCACTCATTACATTCACTAAAATGTGACCAACTCACAGTACTTGGCAAATAATCATGCAGTTGTAATAGTGTCACTATAAAAAGCTGAATCTTAGGCTTTGTTATAGTTCTACATATTGTCTGTACATATATAAATTAGTATTTTTTTATCAAAATAAAATTATTGTGACGTATTTAGTAACCGCCTCAAAGTTTTATTGTTACTACTTGTAAACTCTATTACAATTACATTTCCTGCCACAAGTTAGGAACCAGAGTTTTGAGCAGTGTTTATGAATATACTGTTAGGGATTGAGCTGTCTAACCAGGAAAATAAAATAAGCAGATGCTTTGGTCAGTTCTTGTCAACTCCCATAATGATAAGAGTTCCTGCCTTCAGTTTT
Source organism: Polypterus senegalus (assembly GCF_016835505.1). Classification (NCBI taxonomy): domain Eukaryota; kingdom Metazoa; phylum Chordata; class Cladistia; order Polypteriformes; family Polypteridae; genus Polypterus; species Polypterus senegalus. The sequence continues at coordinate 257,117,151 of NC_053154.1, forward strand.
CTGGGTACACACGTTGCAGAAGGTCTCTCCTGGTCCATAAACACCACAGAGTCAGTCAAGAAGGCACAACAGAGACTTTAGTTCCTGAGGATCCTCAGGAAAAACAACCTGAAGGAGAAGCTGCTGATGTCCTTTTACCACAGTTCCGTTGACAGTGTGCTATCATACTGCATTTCTACACCATATGCCAGCTGCTCATTGGCAGACAGGATTATAAACCCTGTGCATAAAATTATTGGCTGTACACTGCCATTTTTGGAGAAAGTCTTTAGCTCTCGCTGCCTCAACAGAGCAGCCAACATCATGAAAGACCCTTCCTACCCTGGACATCACATGTTTGAGTTGCTGTCTTCTGGTAAGCGTTTCAAGTCCATCCAGATTTAAGAATAGTTTCTACTTCAGACCCATATGAGAACTGAATACTACTAAACACTTACAGTGATTGACAATGACCAATATAGCAGTCACTCCTGGACTACAAGTACGCGATTACATTCTTTGCAAGTTATATTATTTATCTATTTCTATTGCACTCAGTTCATATGTGCATTATACTTTAGTGCAATATTTAGTTATTCTATTGTATTGAATTACAATATCATATTATATTTTAATTATACCCATGATATGTGAATGCACCTTTAGGATTACTGTAATTTCATTGTACGAACTGGAATGACACTAAAAGGAATCTGAAATCTTCTAGATGAAGCTAGAGATTTAAGTACGTCAAAATGCATTTGTGCATTTCAATAGTACGTTCACTGTCATGGCAATACTTGAGGTTATTTTTGTGCGGTATAGAACTATACAGAACAATTTAAGAATGTGGAATATTTTAAATCTTACATCTCAGTTTGGATGGAAGGTGACCATGCGGCAGACAAAGAAGTGTTGGATAGATAGGTTAAGAGAAGACATGCGGCATGTCAACATCACGCCCCGAGGACACCTTTGATCAGGTCAAATGTAGAAAGGCAAGTAAATATGTGAACCCTGCACCTATGTGGCATCTAGGACAAAGATTGGAGTATTTTAAACGAACAGTCTTTGATGTGTTTGTTTTTTATTGTAAATGCAAATAAGCAAGTACAGCCATTTTCTTGTTCTGAGTAAACCGGTTAAATGCCATAAATTGTAGGTTACTCCTTGAATATTTTTTCACATGCAGATTAAAGATAAGATGTACTACCACCAATGGTTTAATTGGTATGACTGCTTTATGAATTTACGAAATTGCCATTTAGCAGTGAAGACATAAACAGTAAGGCCATTAAAGGGTTGAATCTAGTGGTAGAATGAGAAAAGCACTGCAGAGTACATCCTGGGATTTTCTACGTATTAATTATTTTATCAAGGTACTTCACAAAAAAAGTACACAGTTTACAGGTAGAAAGGAATTACACTGCAAAATGGGTTGAAAGCTGGTGAGAATCTCTAGAATAAGGACAAAAAGATATTTGGACAAACAACTTATATATATTTCATTTGAAACAAAAAATCTCTTTTTTGCAGTGGTTAAGAGAGTGGTGTTACTTTATTATGTAAGGTTATGATATTTAAATTGATTTTATCATTTTTCTCCTAGTGATCTAAATAAATTGATTACTGCACCTTTACTGTGCCTCATGAGCATATAATTTGCTGTTGCATAAGGGGTCCTGTCAAAATAAGTGTAAACATATAGTTAAATTTGCAAATAAGATGCATATAATTGATGTTATTGTTTATATGAGTTGCTATATTGCTAGCTTATGCCCAGTTTCAGTGCAGCATATTAGGTAATTAGGCTAACAGCCTTAATTGCCTGTAAAAGATTGTCATTCCATTTGGGGGAAAGGACATCCGGGTGTGAATTAACATAAAAATGTAAATGTTGACATGAAGAAATAATAAGCCTAGGAGTATTTTTTATGAAAAGCATTTCCATTTACACATTTCCACAATTTTGAAATTTCAGATTTGTTTTTTGATATTTGTTACTGCAAAAAAAAGAAGTGTTCAAGAAGCTTATAATAGTGCAGTATTTAGATTCTGTGGAAATTAGTGAAAAAAAAATGGTGTTATGCAAAAAACATAAATTAAAGCATTTCACATCCACCAGGGAAATTAAAACATTTTTTTCATTAAACATACTGTATAAGAAGATTATACTGTAGCAAACCTTTGGCATAAAAATGAAGAAGCATAAGGAAGAGAGTTTGTTCTATTGAACAGAATCTTGGCTTTCTGGGCTACACAGAAGGGTTTCACTGATAGCACAACAGTTCGACTCTGCTGTATTTAAAAGTAACAGTCTAATAACCTCATCTGAGATGCATCAGAGTTGCTTAAGAAAACTTTGTTTTCATCCTGTTATTGTGTTATCTTGTTATTTTATCCCAGTAAATGCCTCACGATTATTGGCAAAAAAGATCTAAACATAAGTCAACATCGACTGTTTTTAGAAAGTGGCATTTTAGAAGAATTATCTTTGAAATCTGTGGTTTTATTTATATGACTACATACTGTCAGTGTCATTTACTCTTAGTTTTCTAAATGATCTAGTTCAGTATTAATTAGTTTTTCATAGAACATCATTTATAAACAGTATTGTTACAAAGCACATTTTGGGATAATTCATATTTCATTACATGACATGGATCATATGAGAATGAAATGAGGTGATAGGTTGAACTAAAGAGCTCCTTCATGTGGACCAAACAGGTAACTAAATGTTTCACATTGAACATGTTGCAAATATTATGTATCCCCTTACAAACAGTCAAAAAGTGACCACCACACATGTTCAGGTAAAAATCAGAAGAACTTCATCAGAAACAACAACAATCCAGTCTTAGGGTCATCTCATGGGTAAGCTACTCATGTAGCTTAGTTGCATTCAGCCCAAACTAGCTTCATGAAAATGTTGTGAAGGGGAAGAATGGGGTCCATATGCAGAGTCAATTAAGCAACATGCATATGTTGGTTGGATCCAGGTGAGCAAGACCTTGGCAGTGAAAAGTGCCTCGTGGAATGTGGAATATGACTTAAATACCACAGAAAGTGCCTGATTTTATACTTTTGTCACCTCTGCGGACAGCTCAGAGGGCAGATGTTTCATCTCCAAAACTGAGATTATGGAGGCTTTCCAGAAATTAGTGGCTTGCTCTAACTAAGGGGATAGCAGATACCCTACATTGAATAGTTATCTACCTCCAAGTCTTGTTCGCAAATATGAGGAGGAGCGTTTTCAGAATGGCTAATGGATAGGTACAGTGGCAACAGCACAGCACTACAAGAATTGTTCCACAAAATATTGGTGACACAAGAAAAAGTACTCGGTTGATGTACATCACCATTTTCATCCATAGTAATAAACTGTGAATAGTGACAGAAAAAGGATATTAAGGATACAAGCAGAAATTACAAGAATCAATCAACCTACATGATCTGATATAATGTGCACAGTTTTGGGATGACCTCAGAGTTAACACACTGTTGTTCTAAATTTAGTTGATCTAGATGAGATGGCTTGGTCACCTGATGAGAGTCTTCCAGATGTCTCCTGAAGGGAAATGTACTAGGCACAAACCAGAAGGAAAAGATCCAAGGGCAGACTTGGGACAAGGTAGTAGAGGATATACTACTTACTTTGCCTGGGTTTCTCCCCAGGAGGAAATAGTCACATCTGTGTAGCCTATTAATCCAAGCAAATGGAAAATAAGATTATTGCATTCCGAAGTGTAAAAGGGAAATGAAAAGAGTATTTACCCTGGATACTTTATGAAACATTTAATACAGAACACTGGGGCAGTTTGCATAGATTTTAAACAGAGATAAAACTATAAATACTGTACCAAATACAATTGTTGTCATATGCCTTTTATAACTGTTACCTTAATATTGGGAAAAAAAAACATTTTAGGAAGACATAAAACAAACATCAGAATGCACAAGCTACCATATTTAGTTCTCTACAGGACTGCTATTACTAGGGCACTGATACTGTATATCTTAAATGGTCTGGAATGCATTTCAAACCAGCAATAATTCATACTGTGTAAACAAATCTTGTAAAATGTCACAATCTGTTTGCTATTAATATTTAAATTAATAACCTACATCTCTGAATTCTTTTGTTGCCAAAATCTAGCCAATGAGCACAGCATTGGCTTATCCAATCAATCATAACGACACCTGATATCATACATGCAATAATTAGGATATCATTCAGCTGGAGGACTACACTTGCAAAACATTAGAATTCATTAGGGAGATGAAGCAACAATTTTTATCCTAGTAACATAAAGAAGCTATTCTGCTTGAGAGCAGATTTATTAAATAGAGGTTAAAACTCAAGCAGAGAAACACATAAACATTTTGCTGTAAAATTCACCTCCATTTTTTTCCAGAATACTGAGACTGTGCTTCAGTGAGGAAGAAATAGATATTGATGTATAGATTAAATGGTTATGATTCATAGATAGTGATGTTTTAAAAGCTTCAATCCTACTCATTTATCTATTTTGATTACTTGTTCATCCTAATCTAAGTACAGTGGAAATGCAGCCTATCACAACAACAATTATTAAAAATGATAGTAGAAATATACTCTAAATGTGGTGCCAGTGCACTGTGTTAATAACTGCAGAATACCAAGATTTCTTAAAAATAAAATGAATTTTCTGAACCTGCTTTTTAAAGGTTGAGATGAACAGAAATATGTATAAGGTAAAATTCAACCCTTGATAAGTTCAGTGTTCATACCAAAGTTATTTCTTCACAAACATGGCAAATATGCATTTGTCACGTGAAATTGCGTTCTAAAGTTAAGCATTTCCTACAATTTGTTAGAAATATCTTGTCCTAACTGGCGCTTTAAAATAGAGGCTAATGGAGCATGGGGCTTTTATTTTCCAGTGATGTACTAGCAGCAGTAGTGTAGAATACAGAAGCAGCAAGCTTCTGCAAGCAATCTTAAAAAAAAAAGAAAATCTGAGCACTACTCAGCATGTTTAGCATTGATACATTGGTTACCTATATCCTTTAGAATTTATTTAAAACTTTTTATAATGTTAGCAGCATTTTGAAATCATCTTGTTCCTGTCTATATTTTGGAGAACCTGTCCCGCTACACACCAAGTCATAACATTAGATCTTCTAGTAGTGGTCTACTTAATTTTCCAAATACAAGAATAAAAAAGTGGTGAGGCAGCCTTGTGCTGTTATGCCCCAAAAATCTGGAATACTTTACCAAAAGAGATAGGCCAGGCTAACACTGTGGAACATTAAAAAAAAAAAAACTGTTAGAAACCAGGTTTTTAAATTATTTTTTTTTAAATAGATGCATTTTAGTTGTACTCTTACTAGACTATATAAGTGTAGAATTACCATATTTTTCAGGTGTTTGCAATCTTCATTAATTTCTACTTTCCAGTTCTGCTGTAGTAGGATTTTCGGCCACCTCCAATTGATCAGGGTACTGTGTAGCCAAATGTGATGCCCGAATAGAGGCGAGTGACCCATGTGCCCCCAAGACCCACTGGATTGAATCCTAAACAATGAGGAATGATTTAAGCACATTTTTGGTCAGTATAATGCCAACTAGGTGCTAGGTGGCCTTTTGGCTTTGGAACCCCTGCAGATTTTGTTTTTTTCTGTCCTCCCAGCCATGTGAGCTTATCATCATACTCATCCGATATTGTATACAAGAATGCTAGTTTTCTACTAATTACATATCGATGTTATGTAAGTTTGTATGGAGTTTTTTTGTTACTTATTCATTATTTTTTTCTCCCAATTTAATGTTTTTCTTTTCTTGTAAGTATCTCTGATATTTCCTAAAGCACTTTTGAGATACATGAACATGTGCTAAAGAAATAATTGTAGTTATTGTTGTACTATATCTATTTATAAAGGACCCAGCTCTAGGTTTATTAATACAACTGTTTGGTTCTCAGTATTTAAGATATCTAAGCTGGTTAATGTGAGCTCAAAAGCAGTCAGGAATTTATGAGAAATTATGTTAGCCAACTTTCATAATAACTTAAGAAGTTTAAAGCAGAATGTACCTCATTGTGTTAACTGTGAGTTTAATGTTTAAGATTATATGTTTTTAAATAAGATTAGAAATTGCACTAAATATAGAATTGGTGATTCTGGTTGGTTTATAGCTTGTGTCTAGTTGCTCACAACACATTTTTTGCAGATGGGGGTTACTAATATGGTATGAAAATTGAAATCTAATATATTAGTTCTCTGATTAGGGGCAACTTCAACATTATTCTCATGACATGTAACAGATAAATATATTCAAGAATTGACAGGTTACCTTAAAAATTTAAATGATTTTTCCTGTCAGGCTCAGAGCAATTTCAGAATGTGATGATTTAAAGAGTATAAATTGATAATGGAAATGGTGTTACAAAGAAGTATATTATTACAGTTTTGCAGTTGGAATCTACTTATAGCTTGTCATAAATTCAAAATGGATCAAAAATTAGTTTTAATGTAGAGGTGCATAATGAAAGGCACACTGCAGTCAATAAATTAAATCTGGTTAAGGTAACAGCAAAGGATATGATATGAGCTGTGAAGAGAGGAAATGATCCGGAGTTAGTATGATGAAAAAAAGAAGGAATAAAAAGAAAGGGTGCGCAAAATTTGAAGACAAAAAAACACAAATTCTGGACTGTGTTGCCTCTTCAAATCCAGTTCAACACTCCTAAATAGACTCCAACCTTTAGGCTGACAATATTATTTATTTCAGCTGTATAATTTACTGACTGGTTATAATCTGAGAGATGGGATAAGAGGGATGTTTTCAAAATGAGCAAATTCATATTAGTGTGCTGTATGTGCATAGCAGGTGGTTTTTACTTTTTTAACAAGTAGTTTAAACATGTATTTTGACACTAGTTGATAATTTGAACATTAGACTTTCATTCATTCATTCATTTGCCTGCCTGTTTGTTCATTTTCCTAACCTGCTTCGTCCATCTTAAGTTTACAGCGGGGAAGAGCTTATCCAAGAAGCACTCAACACAAGACAGGAATAAATTCTGACACTAATCCATCACAGGGAATTTTATGCATATCAGCCTAATGAGTAAATTTATGGGACATGGGTGGAAAGGAGAATACACAGAGAAAACCAAATAGACACAAAGAGAGCGACTGTGCCTGAGCTGGGATGTGACAGTAATTCTAAACACCACACCACTGTCCCACCCAAAATACTATTGTTTTTAATTTACCACATTCTTTCCAGGTATACCTGTGATGAATTAATTGACTCTAGGGCATCTTATAAAATGCATTGTTTAGTTTCATGGGAAATAAATCTGACTTGTTTATTTCATTTAGATAAATGAAAATGAGCAGTACAGCACTGATCCAAAGATGGTCTGAATTGAAGCCTCCCTTGCATTAGGAAAAGAACCTCATACCATCGTCTTGGTTTATTCCAATTACCCAAACAGTTGGCATTTTCTAATTAAAATGATTCGTTTTTGATGCAACTGATTCACATTTTGAAAAGCTTTTCAAACTTTTCATCTTTTGGTCATCTTTTGGTTTCTAATGTTTCAATGGCCTATGTATTGTGACATCGGGCTAGATCATTAACAAATATCAAGTGTCACACACGTGCGAGTAGGAGGCAGCCAAAGGGCCTGAGTAATTGTAATACCACAACAGACCAGAGGGTGCCAGGGTGCGCTGACTGTCTTTCTCATTTCCTTGCAGACCATTCTTTGGAAATCCTGCCAGGTTCCAGCACCTTCGAAGATGTCACTTCTGGGCCAGATGACATCACTACGGTTTTGGGCCCAATAATGATGTCACTTTCTGGTCCTGATTACATCACTTCCAGTTCCACGGCCAATGATGACATCACTTCCAGTTCCAGCCTCAATGATGATGTCACTTCCTGTATGGGCCTTTAAAGCTGTCATCTTGCTTGCATCTAGTTAGTTCTGTCTTGGACTCAAACCACTGAACATCTCTCTTCAATTTACAACCTATTTTGCAGCCGTGGAATAATATACAGGTGGCTGCCCCAAATCTTTATGATGTCTGTGTCTCATCCTTATCACACAAGTTAAGACAGTAAATCACTCATTAGTTATTCCACGAGTGCCTGTTTATTGTACAATAATAAATTGTATTATTTGTACGCTATACACTGCAAAAAGTGTGACAAACAAAGATAAAGAGTTGGAACACCACCTTGGTGATGCTGTATAATTGGATGAAATAATTCAAAGTGCAATAATTGCAGAGTTGTTTGTTCAGTTGGGAGAATCTGGAACTGGGAACACGATGGCCAGTTCCTGAGTTAAGGGGTCATGAGGAAGGAAGGGGCAGGTTCATGTGGACAAACAATGGAAGTGATGTCAGCAATGGATTGGCTTTCAATCTTCCATTCTGTAGAATAGGAAGAAGAAAAGTGCAAACCCCAAATCCAGCAGGTATTTGCCATCATCAAAGCCATCACAGCTGTCTCCTATGTGCCTGTGTGTGACAACACACAAGGGTTTATAAAGCAATGCCCAGCCTTGGGTCTCTATTATAACTCACATATCTCCACTAGGGTGCTGATGCATTTCTCTGAATTCTAATTCGGTACTCTCTGACTTTCCAGCAGCTCCGTATACGACTTTATCTTTTTACCTTTTTATTTAATATTGTTTCTTTGTATCAGTATACAGCTGCTGGATTATGTGAATTTCCCCTTGGGATTAATAAAGTATCTATCTATCTATCTATCTATCTATCTATCTATCTATCTATCTATCTATCTATCTATCTATCTATCTATCTATCTATCTATCTATCTACTAACGAACAATTCTGAGTGTGTTGCATTATTATTATTTCCCCTTATTGGAATTAGCAACCCTATGATTATTGTTAAAATTCCATATTTATATGTAGCTATATAAAACTCTTGATCAACAGTAGCACCTTGAAAATATCTTCCTTAAGAAAACACTTCCAAGGGCTGTATAATAGCACCATTGTAAGCACATCATTGCTGCAGTGTTCGAGTTTTCACAGTCTCTTTGTGCCAGTGTGGGTTTTTCTGTGGATGCTCCAATTTTCATATTTTCCATATCCCAAAAATGTGTATATCAGGCTAGGTGCCTGTTCTAAATTTACAAGTTATAATAACTGTAGGTGTACACAAATGAAGCCTGGGATGTAGTGTTCTCACCTTACTTTTGATAATGCCAGGAAAGCTCATGCCAACCACCTACCCTGCATTCAGTTAAGTGTTTTAAAAAATGGCTGGAATTTTTTTCACTGTATCTGTTTCATGCTCATTTTTTGAACTGCTTATTAATATTTTCACATTACTTTTTATATTTAACTTTATTATCAGGTTTCTGTTTCTCTTCATATTTGTTCTTGCTGAATTATTACCTATTTCATCACAGCTTGTCCTATGCCACCTGCCTTCACTTACCAGCCCACTTCAGTTCCTTAATGGAAGCACAAATGTGCAATGCATACTTCAGAGACCAATGAATTTTCATACTGGTCAGCAAGCTGGATGGGTCTGCCTAATTATTGTTATATCTGTCCTGCCTTATATAGTCATATAGGTATATATGCAGTGGACTGGCATTCAGCTTATGTCCAATGTTATTGGGTTAGGCTCAGTAACCTAATAATAAAAGAAGAAAAAAACAGATTTAAGAAACCACTGGATTAATACTTGTATGATGACCTTCCAAAATTTGCACTATTTACAACAAAAGCCTTTTCTACGTGAATGAAATCATGAGACATTAACTATAATATTTTCATTTTGAAGAAAATAACAGCAAGCACATGTTGTCAACTTACATCAATCTTAAATGTTTAGCTCCCGTTTTGAGGCATAAACAAACACCAAAATAATGTACTCTGTCCTTCCAGCCAGTGTGATTTAGAGGTTGCCAAGTTAATACAAACAATATTCTGGTTTTGTTTTATTTGGCTGTTTCTATTTTTATCGTTATTTAGGTGACACCATTTTTTCACTATTTTGTGTATTTGTTTTCATGGGTGTTCCAGTTTTGTTTGTGTTTTTGCTATGATGGTGCATGTGCCCCTTGACCTATCACATCATGGCAGCCATGTTATGTAAGATGGCTGCTGATATTAAGATGTGCGAAACTTTGTTGTAAAATAAAGAAACAACATAGTGAGAAAACAACTTATTTAGACTCTTATGTATGTGACTCTGGCTTAGTTAGGGAATTTATCTTCTATTATATTTGATGAAGCATCTTTTGGTCTTCAGCATATTGAATCTCTGCCTCGTAATTAGCAAGTCTGCTCCTATCTGAACTTTGTTGGAAGGCTCTAAGTGGTGATGCTATGTTTTCAAACGAAAGATGTAGAAAATCAGTAAACTTACAGCACTTCAAAAGATCAGCAATCTGAAAATATAAGTCTCAAAATTAACAATCATCATCCAGCAATTAGTGGTTGAGCCTGGCTTTTTTGTAACAGAATTTAAGAGCTGGGGGGTATTTTCCGTACGTCGCTTAAATCATCCGAGATCAGATGCCTCATCTTGGATGAGTTAATGCCGGTGAAACTCATCCAGGATAAGTCAGTTTTTCAAACGCAGCCGTGTAGTAGGTTAGTCTAGCTGGATCTAATCATCCGAGATGAGTGCGCATGCCCACTCTGATTGAAAAGCCCATATATATTGAGTCTAGAAAACATGATCAGCAAGTGTTTGATAGGCTGTAAAAAAATGATGAAAGAACGGGCACATTTTTTTTTCACACAAGCGGAGCAGGACCTTTTATTTGAAGGATATGAAGAATTTCAAGATATAATAAGCACAAGGGGTAACACTGCCCAAACCAGAAAAGATGGCTGGCAAAAAGTGGCCGACAAATTAAATGCTAAGTAGTGTGCATTGTACTTACTGAATGCAGCGTTTCATTTCCATGATTATTATTTAATATCTCATAATTCTAGATCAAACGTGAGCACAAGGAGAACATAGGAACAGGTTAAAGTGAAGTACAAGAATATACTACAAACTGGTAAATATTGGTATATAACTATTTAAAGAATTTTTGACATAAAGAATCATATAATAAAAAATATTAATTTTAAAGCTAATAAGAAGGCAGACAAGCAAAAAACAGATGGAGGTCCACGCGGTCCAGACCTAACCCCTGCAGAAGAGTTAGCTCTCCAGCAAAATGCCCATCGCCCTGTTTCTGAGGGCATTTTTTTTTTGTTGGGTCAGTTGCAGTGAATGTCATATCCCTAAAACTTGTGTCTGACGAAAGAGATATTGACGAAGGTCAAATATTTGATGAAGACACTTTGTCTGATTATTCATCAGGAGGAGAGGTACGTTTTCCAAATAATGTTTGATCAAACTCCACTCTGATCAGTCCCATGTGCCCCAATCACATTTGTAAATCCTGGGTAATGAGAATGTTAGGCAGATTGTGAGATTCTTTATGGAACTGTGGGTGTTTTCGCCTGGGTACTTGCAATGGCATGAAACGTTTCTTTTATTGTCTGCACACGCAGGTGTCCAGGAAACACTATGAAAACCTGAAGGAAATATTTCAGAGCCAAACAGACTTTGCGAATTGCCTGGCAAACTGCACTTTTAAATAGATTTTCCACATTTCCTACGGTATATAAAAAAATGCTTCTTGCAAAAAAAACCCAGAGCAATGCGTGCTGTCTGTGTGGTTGTGAGAGCCCGAATTCACCTAGTTTGCCTTCGAATATAAGGTGCTAATAAATCTTTGAGGTACAATATTCCCCCTAAAGTGGTATCTTTCGAAAAGAATTTCCTCCGGGAGCAATAAAGGATTTCGCGCAAAACCTTCTCTATATGAAATTCTCTTCTTATGATTTGTGCACCGATAGCAATTGCTCGCTCATTTATGAACAGCAAAGCCATGACTGAATGAATTCCATGCACGTAAACTGAATTAGTATGTGAGCTAATCGTTGTTTACATAGAACAAACCTGCTCCGAGTGGGTTTGAGGATTTGGATGTGCTGCTATGACAACACATCCAGCAAGAGTTTCGAAAACCAACAGATCCAGGATCATGCCAGATCTGGCTAAACGAGTAATCCACGTACGAAAAATACCCCCTGATGCTGCTTCCGCTGTTGTTAAATAAGCACTGTTAACAGTTACTAAACAGCCTCAGATTCCTTTACATTATTTAGGGAAAAAGAGTTGTTGTGAGAGCTTCCTTAACCAATATAAATTCATTACTGAGTTACAGCATAGCTCATTTGCTACCACAAAAATCTAAAAAAAACATTTATGGTTTCACTTTTGGTAGGAAATCCCTTGGAATGGGCAACTTCTGTAAATGATTTTTTAAGAAAAATTCAGTGAATACATCATTCATGTCACAGTTATTTTGGCAGTCATGAATTGAAAATCTCATATTTTAATTTCATTATTTATACATGGGCTCTGAAGAGCTTGAAGATTGGCATTAAGTAATTAAAACCGCCAAGTTGTCAGATGCTAATGTTTATGCACTTAAACTTGTACCAGAAAATAAGATATCTGAAACCACCCATGCTGTTCTTTCCAGTTCTTTGAAACAACAAAGTTCCAGTAGTCTTTCTCTTTTATAAAAATGAAATTCAAATACAGGCTTTGGTTAACTTGTAAATTTATATTATGTCTGCTTTGGTGTACCAGTATAATCTACACACTCTCTTATTAAAATTAGTAAAATGAAAGATAAAAATTCATGCCATTGATGAGTAAACCAATTGGCACCAGATTCACTGTTTACGTCACTTCACCCTTGCAGATAACAACCTATGAAGAAGTTTTTTTTTGTTTGTTTTTAGTAGTAATTCTGACATTCCTAAAACTCCACACAACCTCAAAATTTATTGATAATTAAATTAATTGGAATTGTGAGACGAAATGTAATTTTCAGTTACGTTTTCAAAATCTTAAAAATCATTCTTATTTTAATATGGTCTTCAGTTAGAGGAATTGCAAAAGCTCATTCTGGTGTTGTCAATGTATTTAGCAAACAAAAATCCTTACACCTGCCACTTATGACTTTGTTATTACCAGGTTTGCCTTCACCTAAATGAATGTCGTATGCATTATCAGGGTCAGAAATCCTGGCTATGGATGAATACATCAAGGAAAATTTAATAGGATTTACTTGCTTGTCGAATAGCCCATTTTGGGCTGGTTTTATCCTTCTTGAGAAAAATGATGTTTCATTTTGCCTGTGTATTAATTAAAGAAAACTGAACAAACTAACTTTTAAGAATAACTTTCCCCAAACTTTCATGTAACATCTCTTGACTACAAAAATGTATTTGTACAAATATGGATCATCATTTCGTCTACAACTTCATCTATATCATAGGGTGTTTGTGGAGTACTGCATTTTACAAATTATCTGTCCATCATGATTACTTTATCATGGCATATGGGCTTTCCATTGCGCCAACAGTACTTCAGTCAGTTATCACTAAAATATTTAGAGATGTTTTTGGAATATGTCTTAGATAATATCAATGATATACTCATCTTTTCACAAACCTACTCTGGTAATGTTTATGAGGCACTGTTTTAGTTCAGAAAGAACTACTTTATGCTAAGATGTGGAAATGTGAATTCTACAAGCCTTTAGTACCATTTGTTAAAAGATTTTCAGATGGAGATTAAGTACGGACATTACTAAGGCTATTAACAACTGGTTTGCTCAAAGTTCTTTTAAACAGGGTCAGTAATTTGTTTATTTTGTAAATGTTTATAATGTTTTACTAAGAATCTTTGCACTACACCATCTTTAGTTGCAAGCTTAATTAAATAGTTACAGAAAGATTTATGTGGATTAAGGAAGTCATAGAAAAGGGTCAATAACCTAAAGAAAAATGTATTTACCATTCAACAGTAGTAGCCATCCTGATTTTTCATTACAATTTGAACTTAAAGTAGATACAGTATGTCTAGTGCCGGGGTGGCTGAAATCTCAATATTTTCCTAACACACCCGTGAACATCACTTTCTAAGAAGCTCATACAAACCAAATACCAGTTCAATGTTGGAAATTGAGAAATTTTGGCAATTGAGTTGGCCCTACAGTGCATCTGGAAAGTATTCACAGTGCATCACTTTTTTCACATTTTGTTATGTTACAGCCTTATTTCAAAATGGATTAAATTCATTTTTTCCTCAGAATTCTACACACAACACCCCATAATGAAAATGTGGAAAATGTTTACTTGAGATTTTTGCAAATTTATTAAAAATAAAAAAACTGAGAAATCACATGTACATAAGTATTCACAGATTTGGTCAATACTTTGTCGATGCACCTTTGGCAGCAATTACAGCCTCAAGTCTTTTTGAATATGATGCCACAAGCTTGGCACACCTATCCTTGGCCAGTTTCGCCCATTCCTCTTTGCAGCACGGATGATGGAGGCCACTGTGCTCATTGGGACCTTCAAAGCAGCAGAAATGTTTCTGTAACCTTCCCCAGATTTGTGCCTCAAGACAATGCTGTCTCGGAGGTCTACAGACAATTCCTTTGACTTCATGCTTGGTTTGTGCTCTGACATGAACTGTCAACTGTGGGACCTTATATAGACAGGTGTGTGCCTTTCCAAATCATGTCCAATCAACTGAATTTATCACAGGTGGACTCCAATTAAGCTGCGAGAAACATCTCAAGGATGATCAGTGGAAACAGGATGCACCTGAGCTCAATTTTGAGCTTCATGGCAAAGGCTGTGAATACTTATGTACATGTGCTTTCTCAATTTTTTTATTTTTAATAAATTTGCGAAAACCTCAAGTAAACTTTTTTACATTGTCATTATGGGGTGTTGTGTGTAGAATTCTGAGGAAAAAAATGAATTTAATCCACTTTGAAATAAGGCTGTAACATAACAAAATGTGGAAAAAGTGATGCGCTGTGAATACTTTCTGGATGCACTGTATAAGCATGGAGGGACTTGCTGGATGGTACAGACTTATTCTTCTTTATCTTCATTGATCATAAACATGTAACATATTTAAAGATGATTAAATGCCTCAGTGCTGGACTAGTAAAATGAGCATTGCTATTTAGTCATTTTAATTTTGTAATTTTTTTATCACACCAGTAAAAACAGATGCCCTTTCTCATCAGTTTGACTAAAATGAACATGCATGAGAGACAGAAACCATCATTTCCCTGTAAAAATCAGTGCAGGAGTAGAACTGCATGATATTATTGACATAAAAGATTTGTTGATGGTAGCATTAGAAACAACTATCGCCCCCAAAGGAGTTTGTGATAGTGTATAATTTGTCCTTGACTCCTCAGATAAGAAAGCATAGTTTTGAGGACATGATTCTTTATTGTCTGGGCATCCAGGAATTCTGAAAACTAAAGAAGCTACTGCTTGCTATTTCTGGAGATCTGCTCTTCAACTATTGCTGCTACCACACAGACCATGGGAACACATCTCAGTGTTATTTTATTACACATCTTCCTTCCTCTTGGGATCATAATATAAATCTGGATGTGGTTGATAGTTGTTAATTCATCTCGTTTTATGCCCCTGAAAAACTTTCCTTTACATAGGGGCTGATCAGGATGTTCATTTTGAACATTTTCTGTTTGCTTTAGATCATGAATATTAATTTGTTTTCTTGTTCTGCCTGAATTTAGCAGGTAAACACAGAGGATATAAGGAGTTGGTTAAGTATTGTATGATGCAATAATAATTATTTTCATTCTGATTGAAGAGAAATTCTCTCTAGGAAAGAGTTTTTCAGAAGCAAATCTAAAGCCACAGTTATTCCCCTTTAATTATGTCAATGGTGATCGTCCCCTTTTAATGTCAGATGTTACAACCTCATTACCAGTGCCTAGTGTTGTCAGATGTCTTGAATAACAAAATGCTAAAAGGATGGTGCCCCAGTTAAAAAAAATATGCTGATCACTAGCAAAAAACTTCCCTCTGATACTGGTTTGGAGTGAATATGTGGTAATTTACAAGAGACTTTTGGTTGAGGATTCTGTATAGGACATTGACTGAGATATATATGAATCCTTTTAAAATAAGAGATTGGACCAGCTACTTATAAGCTGTTACTGCCAGTGCACTGTAAAATTCAACCCTCCTTCAGCGTAACACATTTGAGACTGGTTCATTTTAATAATCATCAATGTCGAACCATAATATGCGATTCAGAAAATTAATGTTTCCCACCAACTGCGTTTTCACATCCAATATTTAGTTCATGGGTTATGGTGCATAAGACCATTCTTGGGTACCAGCCATGATGATCATACCTCCTGACTTGACAGACACATCCAGTGCATTAGCAGGGGTTGCACTGTCAGCTTTATGAAAATATATTTTTGAGTTTGTATTTATTTGCTTGTTTACTTTATTTAAGTGAAATCATTCATTGATATTTTGTGTAGTAATTTCCAAAGTGGCCGCCACGTAGTGTATTTGATTGCATGAGCACACTCGATTTTGTTTCTGTATTTCATTGCTGATGTCATTTTGTGTATATGATGCTGCATGATTGCCAGTCACATGGTGCATGTGATTTTTCATGGCAGCCATGTTATATAAAATGACCACGTACTGTACATTCAAAGTGTCTATATTTTGTTGAAAAATAATAAAATAACATAGCAATGAAACTTGAATTTTGAAATTTTCCTTAAAGTTGAATAGACAAACTAATGCCCTTTAATGGTTTGAATGTCTGATGGCCCTTTTTAACATACCTAATATTACTGACACTTAGTTTATAAATTTGGAATGTCTGGATTTTTATTGAACGTTCCAAGTGGTCATGATAGTAGGAAATCAGCCAGGCACAAATATAAAAAGTCACTACCGGTGGCA
Source organism: Polypterus senegalus (assembly GCF_016835505.1). NCBI lineage: Eukaryota > Metazoa > Chordata > Cladistia > Polypteriformes > Polypteridae > Polypterus > Polypterus senegalus. The sequence continues at coordinate 257,134,026 of NC_053154.1, forward strand.
CTTTGAATGTCCTTGAGCACATTACCAAGCTTATTAGTCTGAGGTTCAGACCTAACACTATGCGTCTCTAAAGAAGGTGATGCAATGTGAATTGCTTGTTAATGGCAGGTATCAGAAAAGGTGCCATATAAAACTAACATTGAATGGTTCTAAAAAATCCCTGATGAGTTAAAAATCTCAAACTTCAGTTTATTTCACTGCACACAAACAGATCAACAATGGCAGGAATAAAGTAAGCAGAGTCTAGAATTTTATCGTAACAAACAGGGGAAAAAATATACAAAGTACTTACATGAAATTTTATTGATTTTAATAATGTAAATTACTGCATTGTTGTATCCCATTGTGTCTACTGTTGCATGTCTGTAATAAAAAAAAAAAATCAGCATTTTTTGTTTTGTAATATGTCCTAAATTTAAGCAACAACTATGCACATGTAGTACTGCGCCAATGCAAGTCAGGGCAACTTTTTAAAATGGTAATTTTCAAACTTCCACTAAAACATTAACATAATGAAACCATGAAAGTTAATTATTCCAATGTGGCAATTATGAAATATAATTCCCAACTCTTCCATCACTATTAGTTCTACTGATGTACACATACTGTAATTTCCTTTGGCATTATTCCACTCAGAGTGTGATAAGCTCTGTTCTTTAACAGTTTATCACCTTACTATTTATTGTGATGTGCCTGGCTTTATTTTTTTTAAAGGATAAGTTTGGGTTTACGGGAAAATGTGGGTTTTTTTTTTTCCATTTTTATTAAAGTATGTTATTCCCTTTAAAAAATAAACAGACTGTACTCTCTCAAGGCACACGGCTATCAAAAAAATTTAGGATTTTCATTCTAGGTGCATCAGAAATCATTCTAAACACATCCAATTAACCAGGGTGCCTGCCGATGTGTGTTAAATCAATAGACCCCGCAGATGTCTATGAGTGTTTGGGAAGCGAACAAGCTGACCTCACAGGAGACTTGTGTAGGTAGTCATTCTTGCTGGTTACAGTGCTTCATGCTTTGTTTCGCTTGACGTGTAATTATTTTTTCCATTAAACAGCACAACATGTATTTCACTTAGAGTTTCTTGGAATGAGATTTCAATCGGAGGCCATTAATACAGCTCTGACATTGAAAGTTTTGAAAAAATAACAAGATGCATAGTGCAAATGCTTATCCACTGTATAAAAAGAAAAGAAAAAAAAGAGATAAATGTTATAGTGACAGTGACAACAAAGATACAGTACAGTATTCCTTACTCTGATGCAATTTTATGCACTTTGAATGTGCTATGCTATTTAAAAGAACCTACTGTATATAAGAGTTCCATTATAACATAACATTCTCAAATACACTTAATCCAATTCTGTGCTGTGGGGAGCCAGAGCCTTTCCCAGCAGCATTTGATGCAATGCAAGGGCCAACCCTGAACAGGTCTGTTTCACACAAATTTAAAATCACTAATTAACATAACAGGTATCTTTGGGGATGTGGAAAGAAAACTAAAATAAATGAAGAAAACCCAATTTCACATGAGGATATCATTCACACAACATACAGACAACACCTCTGCCAGAGTTTGAACCCTGGATGCTGGATCCATTAAGGTTGTATATATTATAATTTATATTATTATTATAAAATGCATAATTAATTATATAAAATAAATGAATTCATACACAAACACCCACAGCCGCACCACCACATTTTTACTTACAGTATGTACTGTACGTGTGTTTGTTTGTATACAGTAATTAACATAACATGGTCAAACCCACTTTATCGAGTTCATGGTTTGCCAAGATCGTTTGTCTCTCTGTGCCACCTTGAAAGCTTTCCTTCACAGAGCTCACTCACCTAATTCCATTTTCTAACTGCAGATTGATCTGATATGCATGTCTTCAGAATGTGGAAGGAAACTGCATTACAGGGATGGAAAGCCACATAGACTCCATACAGAGAACAACTGAACCATGACACTGGATCAGTGCATCAGTAGTGTTAACCTCCATACAACGGTGTACAATGACTGATACAGTAAACCTTTTAGGCATACAAAAACATTATCATGTTGCCTTGTTATCTTTGTAAATGTTTCTGTGGTCTTAGTTAAGTAAAAATAAATGTATAGAAAAGCAAACTTCAAAATTCACCACAAAACTTTTTGTGTCCATTTTTCTCATATTAATAAATCTTATGCTTTGAAGTAATACAAAAATAGATATTGCTTGAAATGTTAAACACACTGCAGATTGTCTGGCGTATGTAGTGCTTTTGTAGCTCATCGGAACCTGCTTTAAACAGAGTTTACATGGCAATTATTAGGTGTTTTTACAATATGAGAATCAAAAGGCAACATGCCTCTCTCAGGGTCACTGGGGATTGAACTAGCAACCTTGCTATTACAGTCAAGTGCCATACGATAACTAGTGGTATGACAAACATGGGTTTAGTAGACAGTGATTTCCTGAAAGTGACAGTGACTGGAGGCAATAGCTGTTACCACTGTGCCTTAAAACCCCGTCCACCCCGGGTGACAAAATTTAACAAAGAAATATAAGGTGTAATCAAGATACTAATCGATGCTTTTGAAAAAAAGGGTTGTTCTTTTTACTCCAGTTTTCACATTGCAATTTTCTTTTGTGCCTCATTAATCTTTCAATAAGGCAATCACATCTTGTCTTCTCCTCATAGCAAAGCATGCACACATAATCCTCCCCCATAATTGGTGACTACTGCACTGTTCTATATCGTGACCTTTGGTCAATCAACAGTTCCTAGTAGATGAATCTCACTTTCAGTGCCTTAGAATAGAAGCATCATGACTACGCGCAGAATCTGATGACGAAAATGATTTAAAGGTTTTGTGGAAACAAGCCTGTCTATGTGTGTCAATAAATACATCATTCATCGTCCAGTCCACGTTCAAAGAAATAAAGAGCATATATAGGTATGTTTATGCTATTCAAACATATATGGAGTTTTTCTTTGATTTGTATTAGTCACTTGTATTTCGTAGCATGTGAAATCTTACTATTATTGTATGCTATCAAATACAAATAGAAAGAAAATAATTGAAATTGAATCATTTTTATTCTTCACATAGATGTGTGTAAATTTTAAAACCATAAATTATTTTAAAATATCACCAATATATTTTACAGATTTTTTTCTGAATTTATTGCATATACAGTAGCAGGCATTGCCTTACGCTAAAAAAAATCATTTCCAATTTTTATTTTCACAACAAATGAAGTTTAACCAAAATATCAGCATTAGAGCGAAGTACAGACATTGCACTTTATCCTAATCAATACTAAATCAAATGTCTCATAATTAAACATTTCTGTAAATCTTAGATAACCAGTTTTCTTTTGATTGGCTCATAACAATAGTACATTGTGCTGATTTTTTAATAATGTTTTCAAGGCTCGACTCCAATTCATTTTAATATTTCTGCAAGGAGCGAAAAAGAAGAAAAACAACATTGATTTTTACAAATACACCACCAGTAAAAATGGGACAAGAGGGTCAAGAATCAAGTAAAACATTTTATGGAGCATTAAACGCCCTTGATAAATATTTATATCTTTCAATGCTGTGCTACATAAACTATAGAACAGAGCATGTTTAGTAAAAGATGTGAGTGGGCAATGTTTGTAGATGATAGACAGACAGATATGAAAGCAATATATGATCGATAGAAAGTCACCATATGAGATAAATAGATAAATGAAAAAGAAATGAAGAATCATTTTGATGTTAACATTAGAGGTTGTAGGCCAGGTAGGAAGGTTCAAATGGAAAGCTCCGAGAACATAACACGGTTTGAATCACTAGAGTGTCTGAGTTCTGTTCAGTTTATGTGGTCTTTAATTTTTAATTTAGAGTGCATGTTTAATTTAGTCACACTAACAGTTAAACTGTCTACTGTTGAACAGAGCTCAACAAGAGAATATATGTGGCATAATAGCAGGGTTCTTGGTGGAAGCAGGTGTAGTTTTTTTCTTCTTTGTTTTAGCATTTTTGTACTTGTTATATTGCTTCTTATGTTAGTAAGATAAGGAGAAACAAGAATGGAAGGAGAGAGAAATAGGTAGATGAATGCCTTTATTAAATAAGTCATCCGAAAATCAGCAATGTGGTCTTTGTCAAACTCACAATCAGGGAATGGTACTTATGGGGAGGAAGAAATTTAAGAATTTTTCTCACTCTCTGAGTCTTGGCACAAAGTAATCAACAGCATTGCAAATATGAATACTCCAAAATGGAGAGTAAAAGCTAAACAAATAGCACGTAGAAATATTAGATATATTTTTACTCTTATTCCTTTATATTTACATATTACATTAATTGAGCTAATTTACATGAGATTGCTTTTTCCTTACTAGACTGTTATGTTATTTTGGAGTTCAAGACCACTAGCACTCGCCAAAGAAAAAAAAAAAAAACAACTTTTATCTATAATCTGTATGAAAAGAGCCATGCTGTGGGTATGATGTAGCTCTCTGCAGGGGCTCCTCTCTTGCCAATGACAGAGAAGTTTGCTCTAGTCATTTATCAAGTACTCTCTGGCCACTGAGGGGCTGGCTAGTCCCTAGGCCGCCCGCTGCTCAGGGGGCCGGCATGCAATATGTGCATTTCAGGCCTCTAGTGGGCTGGCAAAAACTGCTGATGTGCTCAATGCTTCTAACTTTGATGGATTTGTTGTTGTCATTTGCTTCAGTCCCATTCCATATAACAAAACAAAAGGAATCATTAACTCTTTTGTGCTGTTCAGGAGTTTTATAGGTTACAGATAATGCAAAACTAGATGGGATACAGATGGGGTCAGTTGGAGCATTCTGTGCAGGGCTTTCTAGAATGGAGTGTTCAGCATGCATGAGTGAGTTTGCATAGAAAGCTGATTACAGAATGATTTAGTGACTGCTGATATCCATTCTTTTTCAAACCCCATCAGAGGATTTATTTTGCCATAAGTGTAAGGTTGGCATTGTATAGTACTGTTATTTACTACTGTTTAACGAACTGTACATATTCAATAAAGTGGCATACCTTTACCTTTGGTAAAGCTCAAGTACAACAAAAGTGAGTATTTACTGGTTAGTGAAATTACCTCAGGTCTCACACAGGAGTGCATTGCTTCCTTACTGTGTTATTATAATCTAGTGAAGGGTTATGAAGTACAAGTTTATATACAGATATTACACATTACTGATTTACTGTTAATGCCATGATAAAATTAAAAACAAAATAAAATCTAAGTTTGTTCTTACAGCATAGATGCACTGTCCACATGAGTTCAGTTATAATCCTACTGTATATACTTGATTTGCATTACGACTGATTTGTCCTCCTTAGCCATAAAAATGTTTGTTTTCTTTTTATAACAAAATATGTATTATACAGCTCTTGCTAGTTGCTTCAAAATAACAATAAATCAGGTAACTGTTTAATATATTTAGGTACATTATCATATGAGTAGATATTAATTCAGAAAAAAACAAACATAAATAATACAAAGGTCAATGACAAAATATTTAAACATTAATGTAAGAGATAATGAAGCTTATATAATTCTCTGAGTGTGTGTCTATACAGAACAGGTATATCTGCACAATATCGGTTATGGTGTGTAAAGTACATCAAGACTAAGACTGTTCACTTGTGAAAAAAGATAAATCCCCTTACTTAGCTATGTCAACAGAGAATGGCATGAGACCACATACAAATTGAGATGGTAGTAAAGGTGTAACTGTAACAGTCAAAATTGACTCCAAGGGTTTCTGAGGTGATTGAGCATCTGTTGTATTGGCCAAGGCCAAAGTCAAACAGAGAAAGGTCACTGAAATGAAAGATCATTCATTTCTATATGTTATATTTTTTCTTTGTTACTGAAGAAAATGAAATTTCCAACAACTTAGCCAAAGACAGGGTATGTGTGTGTATATGTGGAAACATGTCTATTGGTTTCTTTGTTTAAGCATCATCTCACCTGCTACCAAATAATATTGGTATAATTATCATTTCTAATTTCTAAGTTGTTTTTTATACATGAAATAATCAAGTTTGTTTTGTCAGTGCCTTACGAACTCTTTATATATTTTAGTTTAAAAACAAGGTTTTATATCCATCCCTGATGTAAATTGTTTTAGTTAACATATATAAATTTTTATTTTAAACCTTTTTTTTTATTACGTACTAGCAGGAGTACCCGGCGTTGCCTGGGAATCTATAACCGGTGAATTTCCCAAATGAAAGAAACAGAACATAGAAATAGAACAGTTTTGTGATTCACATTTTATTGTAAGTTCGTCTACTCTGGATTGTGTCTGCTGTGGCCTTTCAGACGCCCTTGAAATAGACTTTCTTCTGACATCTCTAGTGGACCTTCCAATTCTACGTGTTTTTTTTCGGTGGCATGGGTATATTAGTGAAAAGGAGGACAATTATAATGTGTTGCATGGTATTACGTATGGAATAAGCACCACAATGAGATGATTTTATCTTATTTACAATACCTCGGAAAGTGAACAAATAGCACCAGTCAGTCAGAAAGAGTAACTCTGAAATCGTACTGTGAGTGGGAAAGCAAGCAAATAGCACCACAAATATGGAAAGCCAGTGAGAAAGAGTAGCACTGAAACTGTACTGGGAAAGATGGTGGGGAGGGGTGCTCTGTTTCTAAGGAGTGCTTGTGTTGAACCGTGCTGCTATCTAACGGACGTTGGTGATGGTAAGTACAGAGAGAAGTGACATGCAACCGCTGCTGCGTGTGGAAAAAATGGCGGGGGAAGGATGCTGTCTTTTTAAAGCGAGTTTCTGTTCAAACATGGTGCCATATAATGGACATTGGCGAATGAAAGACAGCACTATCAGTGCGTGTGGGAGTGTGACGGGGAAGCGCGTGTGTGTCAGCCAGTCACGCTTACTGGGGCGTTCACGTTTTACATCCATACGGCAGTTCCCCTTCACCTGATCAAAGCAATCGGCCTTGTCATACTTGGACACTTCTGCCATCTCTTGGAAATTTAAAGAAACATGGGTAAAGAGCGATGCACAGGGACAAAAGGTGCCTCTAGATGGCACCGCCATGAACATCTGTTGCAACGTGCAGCCATCTTGTTGATGATAAGTACGGGGATGTGTGCCGAACGTTGTGTCGGTGAAAAGGTGCTCTGCCCTTCACCACGAACATTTTTCCTATCCAAACATACCCCATGACCTCCTCCTGGTCACAAAGGAGCCAGACAAACAAACATACACACATACATTGACTCTGCTTTATATATTAGAATATTATTAGGCTTTTGCTTTCCTGATTTGGGCTGAAAATGGTCAACTCTTAAATCTCAAACCGGATGTCAAAATTGTTGAGTGTTGGAATGACCAGCATGTTTTTGGGGAGGGTGGTGAGTTCATGGTGACAAACCACTGCGATTAACATAACTTGATTGTCTTGAAAAACATTCTACTCTTTTAAAAATGGCAGGTTGGCAGAATGTTTAGTGCACACATCCAGCATTTGAATCCTGTGTTCCATTAGCAAGGCTAGAAATCTGAAAATGGGTGGACTGAAAATAAAATAAAGTGAACCACTCCAGCCTTCCAAATACTGTATTCTAACAAGGTATACTGCTTCTACCACTTGGCTGAAAAATATCATGACTTCCCTTTTTTTGTGGTATGAGGAACCTCAAGGGGTCAGATGTCCCAAGGAGAGTGTGCATTCATATTGTTATCGTGATGTAGTAGTAAAGCAGGTTCTTTGGATTCTTTGGTTTTTAAAAGAGCTACTTAAACAGTACTGCTAGGCCACAATCACATCTAGCCATTGAAATGTTATATGAGCCAAATGAAAAACAATGTCAAGATGTGGGAAAAAATGTGGGTAGCAACCATAGCCTAACCAGACATATGAGAGTATTGTCTGGATCACAGGTGTCAAACTCCGGTCCTGGTGGGCTGCAGTGACTGCAGGTTTTCATTCTAACCATCTTCTTCATTAGTGACCAGTTTTTGTTGCTCATTAACTTCTTTTGCCTCAGTTTTAATTAACTTGACTCAGGCCCTTTAGTTGTCTCCTTCTTTTTCCTTAATTAGCAGCCAAACAATAATGGGCCACAAAACAGGCCGGTACATGACCAGTTCACCTGTACCCATCACACAATATCTGAAAATAAAGAAAAGTGATGGTCTCAGTAAGGTTGATTGCTTAGGTCACCAAAACATTTTGAGGGTGTTCCTAGAAAAAAACTGAAAATCAACAGTTTTAGAAATGTGTGCTGTGGCAGAATGAAAGCATCAATAAGCCATGGAATTAGATAACGGATTGATTTAACAGCAAGAATCAGCTTCTCATTGAGAGATCGTTTGGAGTGAAACTGGTTGGAGTTTGAAGCCCCAATTTAGCTGGTCATCTGTTGGCTCGTTTCACATCTCATTTCTGTTTAGCTGCCATTTAATGAAGAAACGAATCAATTCAGAGGGGCTGAATTGTTAAAAACAAGGCTATTAAAATGATGGGAAAAGAAGTTAATTAGCAGCGAAAACTGGTTACTGATTAGGAAAAGGGTTAGAATGAAAACCTGCAGCCACTGAGGCTCTCCACGCCCAGAGTTCAACACCTCTGGTCTAGATGAATTCAATTTTGCATGTTTCTGAAAAAGCACAATACTGTACATGTTGTCAAGTTGCAAAAAGGTTTGGGGCAGCCACCCATATAATTTTTCTTGCAAAAGTGTTGAATGAAGAATACATACAGGTATGTGTACAGGTTTGAGCTCAAAACAGAACTCACTTGACACAAAGATGGTGATTTTAAGGGAGATTAGAGGAATTAAGGTCATTGGGGCTGGAACTGGAAGTGAGGTCATTGTGAGCAGGTGGAACTTCCCGTAATCGGTCTGCAGTGGAAAAAGAGAAAGGATCATTACACTCTGCCACCCCCGTGGTCTGGCATGGAATTACCCTCATTCAGGCCCTTTAGCTGCCTCCCATGCACACGTGTGTGACAATGAATTTGATTAATGTTTCATTTACATGGAACAAACAGTTTATTATTTATCTCTTTATGCCCCACATGTAAATTTTCATCAGTTCTGATTGGTTGGGCCATTGCCACCTGGCCCTTTTGTGGCTTCACACACCTTGTGGGGCCATGTCCAGTCACTGTGTATGTTTGGACATTCCTACAGGCACTTCATATTTCCCCTTGCATCTCTAAAGCTGTGTAGTTTGGTTTATTTAGTGCGATGCACCCTGCCCATGGGCCGCACTCTGGACTGTCAAGATGAACACTGTTCCATGTGACCCTGACTTTAATTTGAGAGTATAATCTCATGTTATCAGACCTCCATTTCATCCAAAAGCTCCTTTATTAAGAGGGTCATCTTTGCTCAAAGTATTACACCTTTTCTAGCCAAAATAAGATATTGTGGGTAGTATGAAAGCACCAAATTGGAATCCATAGTTTTTGTAGGTTGTTGGCAAAAATGAGTTGACTCATTTAGAAATGACCTGTTCTTGCACAGTCTGTTATTAACTGATAGATAGCTCAAAAAAGTTGAATATGCCTGAAGTAAATGTATTATTAAAACTTTAATGAAGAGGTGCATTTAAGTGTATTTTGTGCTTGCTGTATTTGCTGGTTAAGTGAGGTAGAGGCTACAGGCTACACTTTATAAAAGAGTGCTGCAGTAATTTTAAAGTGCAATTACTGGCAACTGAACCTTTGTCGTTTATAAAAGTATGAGGACAAAACACTTGTCATGAGAAAGTATGAAGGACAGTTCCACCTGTAATATGGAGCACAAAGTCTTATTAATCTTCCTAACCTGGTATCAGGACATTGAAACTGAAAGTGATGTTTTAGTAACAAACAATACTATAATTACAAAGAATCTATTGTCCTTTCATCCTACTTCATGTAAAGGAGTGAACAACTAAATGTGTACCTTTAGGAGAAACACACTTTATTACTCTGACTTCTTATTTTTCTTCAATTTTACACATCAATTTGAAATGAAAAAAGCAAAAAAAAAAAACGTTTGCATAGACCAAAGCTTTGAAACTCAAATCTACTATATTGTATAATATTTTTAAATTTTTTTTAATTTTGTTTCTTTCTGTAATGATATACCAAATATCAGATAAAGGAGCCATACACACAAACAACCTTCAGAGTCCCAAAAGCTGAGATTAAGGTACATAGATATCAGAGTGACTATTTTACTGTTTTAATGTTGCAGTTTAATGGGTTATTATTAGCAGTAGCCTTTTGTATACTGAGAACATTGCTTTTTCATTTTTACATGGAACTTTGAGTATAAATGTGCTTGCCTTTATATCTAACAATTTGCTTTTAAACAGCTTCAACTATAATAGCTGTTTTTTTCCCTTTAGTTGAAAATAAAAAAATACAGCACAATATAACTCAATCAAACAAGTCAGATTAACATAACTAAAAAAAGAATCCAGAATCCAACCCCAAAAAAACTCATAACCATGTTAAAATGTCCCATGAAATGATTATAAACCAAAACTTCAGCTTATTTTAGGGTATCAATATTGTCCGGTGCTTTAAAACACTTGGGCAAGATCACTCCTTTTGAGATTTTCCCAATAGAGATCAAGGGCAGTCATTTCAAGGGGAAGTTAACACTTTTTGACAAATGAACGAATTATAATCTTAGAAAAGCCTGTTCTATTACTTCCAAAGCATTTTATATACAGTATATTGTCAGAAACTTTAATTATTTGTATTTTTTCTCCAAAAGTGCTGCTTTATGAGTTATCAAAATGTTTCTTTACTGTACTGTTAACAGTGTATCAAATGTTGCTGTTGGATTTCAAAAAATACATTTTTTTCAAAGTGTGAACAAGTTTAAAAACAAACATAAATGGCAAACGTCTTGCCTTTGCAAGTCTACAGTGTCTTGTTAAGGTATTTACCTGTAGGAGTTGCTATTTCCAGATAACCTATTCACATTACTTCTTAAATGTCAAAGTTAAAAACAAAATATAGTAGTTTGACCTGCTTAAATAATGTAAATGATGCCTCATGTAAGTTTGGTTCCTGAAATACAATTAATTTTACAGTAATAGGCATCTGTACAGTGTACCCCAGAATTGGATATGCATATTAGAAGATGGTCAGATCAACACATGAAATAATCTGAGCAAAAACATGTCTACAGCTGATTAACAATGGCTGTCCCAATAACCACAGAAAGGAATAAGGTGCAGTTACATTATAAGGTTGGAAGGATTTTGACATTGCTAGGGTTTTCAATGGAACCTAGAGGAGCATAGAGGGATTAAAGTATATCTCTTTATGCATGCAATGGATATAAAATGGATTGGGTATATACAGTACACTGGCCATTGTGTTATTATGTAAGGGAAGTACGTATTAAATTGGGAATCTTTACCTATTTGTGGACAACTTTATGTTATGTAGAAATACATTTTTGTAATTTCATTTTAAATTTGGGGGACCACTGTGGCTGCTGGGATTTTGTTACAGCCAGTTTCACAATCAATTACTTCTTTTACTCCTAATTGATATAATTGTTTAATTAGCTGGTGTTATTGTTTTTTTCTTCTCCTATTCTGCATTGAGAAGAGAGCAGTACTATGAGATTTACATATGTGAGAAATTTAAAAATAGTTTAATTTTTGTCATGATCTTAAGTTCTTGACCATCTCTGTTGTAGTTTTCCTATTGATTCACTTTTTTTTCTGTGGGATGTATCCTAATATTATCAGTCAACAATGAAAAAAGTAGACATGGGGCAAATGACATTCAAAGGCTCTGTTTACCTCAGAGTCAGACCCACTAGTGCGGTTAATAGTAAATAACCACCTGGAAAAGAGGAATGAAAATCAAAATGATGATGATCATAATGAAAATCCTCAAAACCAAGGTAAAAAAACTTACTCATATGATACATTACAATGAAATTTAGCAAAACCAGTGATGAAATTTCCATTATCAGGTCTTCCATTATTTGCCCTAGTGTCTACTTTGTTCATTGTTAATTGCCATTATTAGCATCCAATCAAGGAGGAAAACATTCCAGAAAAATCTGACTAGGAAAATAACAAAAGAGTTAATAACTTAAAATCATGGTAAGAATACAAATATTTCTAAATTTCTTATTAATGAAAATTTCACACTACTGCTGTTTTTAAATGTAAACTAAGAGAATGAAAAAAGAAAAGACCAACTAGTTAAATTATATCAATTAGAGGTAATAATGCTCACTGATTATGTAACTTGTTGGAACAAACACACTTTCAACCACAATGGGTTCACAAAGACTGAACTTGGAAACCACAGTATTAAGTACTGGATTTTCTACACAAAGCTTTGTAGTTCAGCTAGTCCTATATGGTATATGACTAAATCAAACTCTGCATATAATAGAACTTACTGAACTATCAATCCCACTGAAAATTCATTCCTTAAACCTTCCTTAAATATCCAGATTTAGCAACAAGTCATTGTTGTCTTGAGAGCAAGTTAAAATAGCCATATACAAACACATTAGCACAATGTAGAATGCTATTTCCTAAAATCATTTGATAAATCTTGTAAATCAACAAATATGCATTGCCTTTGTTGACATGCGTAACATAACGTTTAAGATAGCTGTGGCCTCAATGTATAAAGGCAGAGAATCACAAGCAGTAAGAAGACTTGCAGGGTGAGTTCAATGGTAATGCGTGAGACAATTCAATGTTTGTGTTCTATACTTGCACATATCCAATGCAGGTTTTTGTCCAGATTACAAAACTGACGTAGAATTCTTTTAGGAATGAATGCTATACAAAATTATTCTGTGTTGTCAGCAGTCAAAAGTGATGTTACTTACCCTTTAAGAGCATGATATTCTGTTAGAAGGCAGCCATCAGACACTTTCAATTGTATTTTGAGTCCTAGTAACCATCTTGACCTCAATAGCATGTTGTGAGTTTTAATATGTATCTGAATAAACACACTTACAATGCAGGAAGGTTGAAATGTATTCTAGTAAGTAGCAGAATTCATGCCTAAAACAAGTAATACTTTACCTAAGAGTAAGAAAAAGGGATAAAAGAAAATCATAGGGAGATATCCATCATTGGAAGACTGAGGAATCATAAACAAGAATGCCAAAAAAGGGTTCACCTAAAATAATTCAAAAACTGAGCAAAGCCTAGATGTAGAGGTCTCTTAGGTAGTGCATTGAATGAGATGTAGGTGACCAATGAAATTTAGGATTTTTTAGAAAGTATTTGGATTATATAGGATAATAACTTGGCTATTAGCTAACTAAATGTTCTTGAAGGAATGAACAGTCCTTTATTATGAAACTTCTTAAGTACTTGAATAAAGTTAAGATATGGAAAAAAATATCAGCAGCTGAAAAACACAACCCAAGACAGTACAAGTACCATCTTATTGAAAATGATCTAGGTGTGTTTTCCAAAAACTTTATAACACTAAGTACAATACATTGTTATCTAATACTTTAAATTATTTATTAATTACTAAGTGTTTTCCTGAAATCCTCTATAACTAAAGTAGCACATAATCTCATTCAGAAATTAATGAGCGAACTGACCCACTTGTTATTTTCAACGTCTTTCTTTAGTTGGACTTTTGCCTGAGATTCTGTCACAGAGAGACAGTGCTCACCCTAAGCAGATTACAAAAAAAAAATACTGACACTCTCACAGATTAAAACAAAGACAGTCTATATTGTAATTCTGCTTCAAAAGTTATAGATACTTTGAGCAAGTCGAGTGTAATTGTGGAAAACCATTTTGATCAGTTAACATCAAATGTAAACATGGAAAACAATTTAGATCAGCTAACATCACATTATAACGTGACCTTGAGAGATACTCTGGATGCAGTGGCTCCCCTTAAAACAAAAGTGATCAAAGCACATAGAAACTCTCACTGGTTTAATGAAAACACTCAAGCTCTTAAATTAGAGTGTCGAAAACTGGAATGCAGATGGAGAACAACAAAGCTACATGTCTTTCAAATTGCAAGGACAGAGAGTGTTAAAAAATATAAAAAAGCTCTCTTTAAAGCTCGCTCAGAATACTATTCTACAAAAATAGATAGCAATAATAAAAATCCCCGGGTACTGTTTAGAACGGTTGCTAAATTTATAAATAGGAATTCAGATCTAGAGTGCAAAATACCAACAGATATTAGTAGTACAGACTTTATGAACTTCTTCAATGAGAAAGTTAAAAATATAAGATCCCAGATCTCAGCATCACAGTACAAACTGCATACTAGCTTTGCAGACCCTGTCTCACATTGCATTCACCACTTTAGTAATTTTAATCCTGTAACTGAGCGGGAAGTCTTAACATTAATTTCTAAAATGAAACCCACTACTTGTTCCCTAGATCCAGTGCCAACAAAACTAGTAAAAAGTGCGATGGATGTTCTTGCAGTGCCTATTCTAAACATTATCAATAGTTCATTATTGCATGGCACAGTACCTGATGCACTAAAAGTGTCAGTCATTAAACCATTACTTAAAAAGTCAGATCTAGACCCACACATACTAAATAATTATAGACCTATTTAATATTTACCCTTTTGCTCTAAAATACTAGAAAAAGTAGTTGCCAATCAGCTTCTGTCACACCTTACGCATTACAATTTATTTGAGAAATTCCAGTCTGGTTTCCGCACTGGTCATAGTACAGAAACAGCACTAACGCGGGTTGTAAACGACATTCTGATATCCTCTGATGAAGGAAACTCCACTGTAATTATGTTGTTAGACTTAAGTGCAGCATTTGACACCATTGACCATTCTATTTTGTAGCACAGGCTAGAAAATGATGTTGGATTTACAGGCACTGTGCTTGCTTGGTTTAGTTCTTATTTATCAAATCGATTTCAATATGTACAGAAATGTGCTAACAGTACTCCATCATTATACACAGAAGTGAGATATGATGTCCCGCAGGGCTCAGTACTGTTTTCACTTTACATGCTTCCACTGGGATCTATCATTAGGAAACATAATGTTAATTTTCACTCGTATGCAGATGACACCCAGTTATACCTTTCATTTAGATCAAATGAAGTTTCTCCGATGTTGTCTTTAATTAGTTGTGTTAGTGAATTAAAGGAGTAGATGGATGAGAACTACTTGTCTTTAAACACAGATAAAACACAGATGTTAATTTTGGAGGGAATGACGCTGATCACAACAATATTTTGTCATCATTTAACTCAGTTGGAATCACCATTAATTTTTCTGAATCAGCCTGCAATCTAGGAGTTATATTTGACTCTAGCATGTCATTTAAAGCCCTTATTTCAAAGTTGTCCAAATCATGTTTTTTCCATCTTAAAAATGTTGGGAAATTAAGGTGCTTTCTAAATAAACATGATTCTGAGAAATTCATTCATGCATTTACTTCTAGTAGGATTGACTACTGCAATGCAGTGTTCACTGGATGTTCAAAATGGTCTTTATACAGCCTCCAGTTAATCCAAAGTGCTGCTGCAAGAATTATTACAAGAACAAGAAAATATGAACACATAACTCCATTTCTTAAATCCTTACACTGGCTCCCGGTTAAGTTTCAAAATCCTCCTTTTAACATATGAAGCATTAAATGGCCAAGGTCCGGCCTAACTTATCATGAGTTATAAACCAGAGATTCCAAGAATTAATAAAATAGCAGTGGGAAGTCGAGCTTTTAGTTACAGGGCCCCTAAACTGTGGAATGGTCTGCCTGCTACTATAAGTGATACCCCTTCGGTCTCAGCCTTCAATTCCAGGCAGAAGACTCACTACTTCAGTTTAGCATATCCTGACTAGAGCTGCTGATTAACTGTACAGACTGTATCTCTGTTGTTAGTCATTAGACACTAAAACATAAGTAACATGATCGTTATAATTTGTTACTAACCCTCACGTATTCTGTTTCTATTCTCGGTACACAAATGTGGCACTTAGTGCCACGGCCCACCTGCCAAGTTGTTTTGCCTGCCTAAGGTAAAGTTGTCCCTGATGGAGGATCGCAGAAATCGTGTGGTAGAGGGGTCTTTTCATCGGATTGGCTGGCCCAGCACTGTTTCAGATGTGAAATGGCCAAATGGGGGAGGCAGCTTGATGGCTGATGTCTCCAGGACTCTAAACAAATCCAAATCATATTATGTGATATCATGTACTGTTAAATTCTACTCCGTACTTCTAAAATTTTTATTTTTATACTGTATTGAGGATTTGTTCTGTGTATTGTATTGTATTGACCCCCTTCTTTTTGACACCCACTGCACGCCCAACCTACCTGGAAAGGGGTCTCTTTTTGAACTGCCTTTCCTAAGGTTTCTTCCATTTTTTCCCTACAAGGGTTTATTTGGGAGTTTTTCCTTGTCTTCTTATAGAGTCAAGGCTGTCAAGAGGCAGGGCCTGTAAAGCCCATTACAGCACTTCTTGTGTGATTTTGAGCTATGCAAAAAATAAATTGTATTGTATTGTATTTAGACAATGTTTTAAGACTGCTACTAATGCTAATAATAATAATAATCATAGTTAGTCAATGTTTCAATGGTGACCTTGCACTTCCTTATGTAGTATCTTTATTAAACTGTAGTTGGCTTAGCATAATTCTGAGTTTTTTTGATTAACTTCCGGTTAAATGCCAGCCAGACAAGAAGAGGCGGGTACAGGTGGATGGACACCAGAAGTGACATCAGCGATGACGAGGCTCTCAATTATCTTATATGTAGATGGAGAAAGAGAAGAGGCATTAGAATACAGCACCACCCTACGGACTGATAAGGAAGAAGTAACATTGGTGAGGCCTCACCTGGAGTACTCTGTGTAGTTTTGATCTCCAGGCTATAAAAAGGACATAGCAGCGGTAGAAAAAGTCCAGAGAAAATTGACTAGGCTGATTCCAGGGCTACAGGGGATGAATTATGGAGAAAGATTAAATGAGCTGAACCTTTTCAGTTTAAGCAAAAGAAGAGTAAGTGGAGACATGATTGAAATGTTTAAAATGTGAAGGAAATTAGTCCAGTGTTTCGAGACTGTTATTTTAAAAAGATTTCATCAAGAACACAGGGACACAGTTGGAAACTTGTTAAGGGGAAATTTCACACAAACATTAGGATTTTTTTCTTTACACAGAAAACCATGGACAAATGGAATAAGCTGCCAAGTAGTGTGATTGACAAAAAGACTTTAGAGACTTTCAAAACTCAACTTGATGTTATTTTAGAAGAATTAAGTGGATAGGACTGGCAAGTTTTGTTGGGCTGAATGGCCTGTTCTCATCTCTATTGTTCTAAAGTTCTTTAAGCTATAAATGTAAAATTATAATGTAGGCTATAAATTAGCACAAATGGGTTCCTTGTAAGTTTGTAATGAGTAATGAAGTAATGAGTTCATCAGTAAAAATCACTATTATTTCAATCACATCCTTTAAATTGGGAAGGTGAATTACCCCTTAGTACCAACAACAACAATGGCAGCTGCCCTGAGATTTGTGTGACTCAAGCAGAGATGCTGTTAGAAACAGTACCATCCAAGAAGCAAAAGTCACTGGTCAAAATGCTTATATCTGGTCCAACTCTGATGTGTGTCAGATGGAAAGGAATGACGTGTTTAGTATTGGCTGGTTACTGGAAGACAGTGGGTATCGTCTCTGCGAGTACCTCCCAACTCCACTGGCTAAGGAGAGATAGCACACACATATGTGGGATTGATGTTCCTATTATCAGGTTTCTGTATTTTTCTAATGAGATGCTGGGGAGGAGCCAACAAAGAAGTACTTTAAACTCATTTGTTAAATGTTGGATGACGAAGGGTTCCAGAAAAAACTCATGACCTACGTCATTTGCTCAGTCATTTTTGGGAAATACACACCAGTTCTCCAGTTTTGACATACTGTACTGTGTCACAGGCAGCTGGGGGTGGAGCCCAGCCGGGACGCCCGAGGGGACCGGAGGAGGGCTGGGGCCTCCTCCCGACCACGAGGGGGTGACCGTCCTGGTTTTGTTGGTGGCCTCGGGTAGGGGGCTTGGAAGCCCAACCCTGTAGGGGCCCGTGGCCACCACCAGGCGGCGCCCCAGTGCCTGAAGAACCCTGGAGCCCAGCACTTCCGCCACACCAGGAAATGCTGGGGGGAAGAAGACAGGGGACACCCGGAGGGCTTCCAGGTGCGCAGCCAGCACTTCCGTCACACTGGGGCGTGTCCGCGTAGGAATGCCGGGAAGCAGCTGGAGCCCATCCGGGGTGTGATAAAAGGGGACGCCTCCCAACTGTCGAGAGCGGAAGTCTGGTGGAAGAAGGACGGAGCTGGAAAGAGGACTGGAGGCGGCCAAAAAGGAAGACACAAAGGAAAGTGGGGCCTGGACTTTGGGGGATCAATGCTGGAGGCACTGGGTTTGTGCACTAAACCGTACTGTAAATATTGTAAATAATAAATGTGTGTTGGGTGAACTACGATGTCCGTCTGTCTGTGTCCGGGTCCCGTTCCACAACTGTTTCAGGCATTTCATTCATTGAAAATGACATATGAATGTTAAAGGTGGAAATGTTATCACAGTGAACCTATAGAAAATAGGAGGTTAGACTTCTAAGACCTCCAAAAATTTTATTCTTTCGCTAGATTACTCAAAACACACTTTTCTACATAGAATTCTTTTTAATTACCACACTTCATAACACAGTAACCATGAAAAGACTCATAAAATGCAATACACAAAATACAATTGGTAACATGAAAAAATTTTTCCCAATCGTCATTTTCTAGAATTCTTTGAGCTTTTGTGCTGATATCTTGAGATTCTTAAGGGTCTCGGGATATGGGAGCATAGTAGAGGTGAGTCAACATTTAACTTATACTCGATAGGATGTGATCAATGATGGGATTGGCAGCCTTGATGTCTCTAGCCCTGTGGTTGCAGTCAACAGTAGCTGGTAACATTCCAGCAAGAAGTTTATCGAGCCTCTTTATTTTCTCACTAAGCTGCATGACAGACTTTTCACACTTGGACTTTGAGACTGAAGGCCTTGCACTGTGCTTAGGGGGCATACAGTACTTTCAAGACAAACCAAATGCATGGGTAGTTCTTTACTCTATACTAGCTGTTCACCAAACCCTTTATTTTCTCTACTGTGCATAGTTGCAAAGCCTGTGAATGTGAGAGGTTGTCAGTGCGAAAGCAAAAATTATGTTACAAATAAAATTGCACAAATGCTTGAAGTTGCAAAAGCAAACACGAAAATGTTGAGGGTTGACTTTAACTCAGTAGTTTATATATTTACAGATAGAATCAAAATATATTAGAACATACAAAACAATACCGTTTTATTAGCAAAACATAAGTTCTTGAGGTTCTGCTTTAGATGTTTTATGATATAAAAAGTGTATGCACTTTACTGTTACTTAATTCTACCACATTTATATATGAGCTACTGAGCTGTTGCATGTGCTTTACCAAAATGTGCAGGATTTTAAGATGTTTCATATTTGGGGTGTTGTGCATATGAAGTGCACAATAAAATGAAGTGTCTGCTTTATCTGAAAGGAATTAATTGCCATTACTAAAAAGTCAAGCTGAAAATTGCACAGAACACTTCTTCAGACCAACACCCAGTTGCCACTGTCACTTCTGGCTTGTCTCCTATCATTCAACTCTTGCCTCTTAAAACTAGAGAGAATGAACTGAACACAGCCATGCATCTCTAAATCATGAAAATGGTGTGAAGTTGTGGAATATTTCTCATCCAAAAATGTTTCTCTATTTGGTGCCTTTGAGCGCAACAATAGACTCATTCAGAATGTATCAAATTTTTCAACATTTACTTAACAGTTTACTTTAACATTTTAATTATTTTCTACTGCTTCAGATAGATGGATAAATAGACAAATAGATAGATATTGTTTTTGAAAATTGAAGGGAGCCGTAAACTCATTTCAGTCACAGAAGAACTCCTTCATGCAGTTAGCATCCTCATACATATGAAGCCTGATGCCTGTCATACTCTAGGAAACATTGACACCATGTGACTAGCACAGATATAGTATTAATATATGCCCTGCATGCTGAGTACTTTATAATACACTGTAGGATGAAATGTGAATACGACAAAAGATCTCATTTAAGTTACCAGTCTGCATGGAGCTGAACTGCAGAAATATGTCAGGTGTTGGGCACATTCAAGGCCTAAATGTCACTTGTAAAAAGCAGCATTGGAAACAGATCATAAATTTGCTTCAGGGAATTTAAATGGCGACTGGAAAAACAAAATGTGAATGTACTGTATATCAGTAAAAGAATACAGAGATAAATGAAGATGTACTCAGCAGAAAGACTTATAGTAAAAGATGGAATTATATATATTTGTGTCACTTTCTGTACGAATGATTATTCCATAAAATAAAATCTGAAACAGAAATGTTTTGTTTTCTCCTATATTTTTGTCTAAGATTTAACTCCTCTGAACTCTATGCTGCCACATATTGCACTCATTTTTTTTCCACCTCAAGTTCAAGTTTATTGTCATGTGCACATTAAGGAGACACATTTCCCTGTACAATGAAATTATTTCTTTACTGTCCACACCAATGACAAAACCAACGTATAAAGATAAACATAAATAATAAGTAGCAGATAGATAATAAGTAACAGAGGCAGCATAAAGTATAAAAACAGAACAGAAGTATAAAGTGTAATTGTGCAGGTAGGTGTGTGATGGACAAGTCAAATACAGTTGTGTGAGGTAGATATAATGAGGTGTCCCATGGTTTTAAACTCCAGTCAGTTATTCAGGAGTCTAATGGCCTTTGGAAAGAAAAAGTTCTTTAGCCTGGAAATCCTGAATTTCATACTTCTATACCTCCTGCCTGAGGGTAGAATTGTGAACAGTTCGTGTTGGGGTGGGGTCCCTGAGGATTGAGGCAGTTCTCCTGCGGACTCTGCAGTTGTAGATGCTCTGCAGAGAGGGCAGTGGGATCCTGGTGATCTTCTAAGCAGTCTTTACCACACTCTGCAGGCGTTTATGGTCCATATCAGTAGTGCTGCCGTACGACACGGTGATGCAGCTGGTCAAGATGCTGTCAACAATGCACCTGTAAAACTTGCCGAGGATCTTAGTCGACATATCGAACTTCCTCAGCCTCCTCAGAAAGTACAGCCGCTGTTGAGCCCTCTTGACCAGTTGTGTGGTGTTAAGAGTCCCTCTATCAACCTATAGTGATATCTCATTCTTTTGTAATAACTATTTTGATCACCTTATTTAGTAATTTCATTTATTTATTTAATATAACCTTCATGAACTGCAAAATTGCTTTGGAGTATGATGAACATGCTGGTGTAGAGTACTGGTAAAAATAAATAGATTGAGTGTTCAGTGGGTAGCAGCAACAGATACCAAAGGTGCTATTTTCTTAAAAAGTACAGAAAAAGTTTATATGGTAAACATTTGCATTCACTTTTCATTATATTGAAGATATTTTCATCTTAGTCCTCTAAATACTGTAATTGATATGTAAAAATCCAGTCTTGAAATAATTCCTGAAAAATTACAGTGAATTCAGATTAATGCATTATACTTACCAGCAGATTTCAATACAATCAAGCATCTGTAAAATGAGGTGCAAGGAGGAAAGCTGAACAGGAATATAATACCAAGTAATCTTTAAAAACTATGGGCCACCTTGCTACTGACATGAGTTAGAATTGCTGTACCTTAGTGTTAATATTTGTAAAGTCCATATCTAAGAATACTGAGGAGAAATGGGGAATAAGGTTACTTTTAGTCAGGTGTAACTAAATTGACCACTTCTGCACGCACAGGAAAGACGTTTGAGAGGAGGATTATTATATGCAGATGCCTTGCAAACTATGTCACAGTCCTCATTAAGGACCCAGAAACCAGTTGACCAAGACTTGTCCCAGAATGCCTTCCAGGAACACAAGGAGAATTGCCCACACAAGGACAGCATTATCCATGAGAGACCACCACATTCTTATGAAAGAGAGCATATTAGGCAAAAATGGAACAAGAGGAACATTTTACAAAAGATCCCAAGAACTGTACAAGAAAGGTGCTCATCTTACTCCTGAAGGAGAGATATATACATTGTGGAGCATCCATTCCAGAAGAACGCCAGCCCAATATTAAGTCTTCTTCAGCATTGTCATTGCATGGCTGACACAGAGTACCAGTAGTTTTGGGAGACAAATTGCAATTTGGAGACCACATAGACAGATCAGAAATCAAGCAGGAACTGCGAAGACTATAAAGAAAGATCTGAATCACAGTCAGAAAGCAGAGTGGTAAGTCATAAAGCAAAAAATAATATGCAGTCAGAAGGCAAAAAATGTTTATCCAGTAACTCAGAAATAGCAAGTATAAGTAAGACAGACACAAAAGGTTATTTATTTATGAATCCAAATCTTGGACAATGAAGAAGTGTAAGATACCAGTCTTTATTCTCTTGTGGAAATGATGTCAAGCCTTGCAACAGATAGAAACCATCTCAGAATGGTGGCACCCATAAGAAAAAAAAAACACTCAGGGAGAAATTGAATCATAGCATTGGTAAAAACACATGGGTGGAAAAAAAAGCATTACAATAGAAGAAAACGAGAACAGTGGGAAAGGATCTCTCACTCAACATTTCAGAAAAGGAGTGGAAAGTAGCAATGTACAGAATTCACTCCATATGCACAAAGCATTGAACTATTTAACTCAAAATTATATATCGAGCACCTCTCTCTTGTTTAAAATTGTCCATAATGTTTTCAGGGCAAGATCCAACCTGCGAATGCTGCAATCAAGTTCCAGCTTTACTGGGCTACATGTTTTGGGACCTGCACCAAATTAATATAATTTTGACCAAAATCTTTAAATGCCTTTCATAAAGCCTTGGTGTCACAGTCACTCCTAATCCTTTAACAGCTGTGTTTGGTGTTCTCCCAGATGGGCTTAAAATGGAGAAGGACAAACAAACTGTGATCGCCTTTACTTCCCTATTGGCACATAGACTTATCTTGCTCAACTGAAAGAATTGTAACTCTCCTGTTCTAAGTCAGTGGGTAAGTGCTGTTATATACAGTACTATTTGAAACTGGAAAAAATCTAATTCGCACTTAGAGGATCTGTACAAAACATTTTCAAAACATGGCAGGATCTAATCAATAACATTTTAGAATAGGCTTTTAAATCACTGAGGAAGCAGATTCTCTCCCCTCTTTTACTCCATTTATCTTTATTCATTTATTAATTTATCTATTTACTTATTTTTACTAGCATAACGTTTTACACTACTGGCCTAGCTCTCTTTCTTCGGTGTGGGGGTTGATTTGTTCCAAACGTTTTTTTTTTTTGTAAAACTTGAGTTATTTGTATGGAATGTTATTTGATTTTAATAAAATCAATAAAATAAAATAAAAAAAAAAACATTAGAACAGATTTCTGCCCTGCGGTGGGCAGGCGTCCTGCCCAGGGTTTGTTTCCTGCCTTGCGCCCTGTGTTGGCTGGGATTGGCTCCAGCAGACCCCCGTGACTCTGTAGTTAGGATAGAGTGGGTTGGATAATGGATGCATACAATAGATTTTTTTTAATGGGCAGGGAATGGCTGAAAATAAATAAAAATCATAATCCTGATGATGATTTTTTTTTTCTACAGTGACTGGAGTTAGTGTCTGGTTTGTCAAGTGTCACCTAGTAGTCACACTATATTTAAACTGAAAATACGTGAAATGCCTGAATTATGTACATGTGGAATCAAATATTTAACTATTAGACTTCTAAAAATAGTTATATCAGAGTCTAGTTGGACATGTCATAGGAGAAGTGGTGAATTGTCTATTTATGTATTTATAATTCACTTAAAAACTCAGTAGAATTTTTTCTTCAAACATAATATAGCTTGTTAAGCAATGGCAAAAACCAGGAAAAACATAAAACTTTGTCTAATAAAATTTAAAAAAAATAAAGGAAGGAATACTTTGTAAAGATAAAACTAGTGAAATATTTAAAATGTAAAATGCACAGTTTATGCTGGAAAGAATGGCACATATTGAAGAAAAATGAACATGCGACAAATGATAATCAAAATTTGGTCGTTGGGCATTATGGATGATTAATGACTAATTTATATGAACACACTGTGAAGTAAAACAGCTAGGAGGAATAAAAAGTTGGAGTGTATCAATCATATCATATTAGACAATAAATGGTTGCTTTACTATTTCTGTTTTTAAAAAGAAAAGAAAAGAAAGCTTACAAGCACTGCAGACTGAGGTCATCTTGTGCACTGTGTCAATTGTGACTGATTCAGTTATCTCATTAAATTGCTTCATAAAAAAATGTAAGGAGTCTATTTCAACAATGTATCTCAGTTTGTAGCAAGAAATGGGTTTATTTACTCTTTGTTTAGCCAATTTCCCTTAGTTTGTATTGTGTACATGGTGTGCTCCTGTGTTACCTTTATAATGTTCCCTTCCACAGAATACTGAAAGTGAAAGACAACATTGAGGCATGACTATTACTTAAAGGTGTATTGAGAGATTACACTTTAAAGCACAATATACTGTACATCTACAAGTGGTATGAAATATCTATAACAATGGACTCTCCCTTTTCAGTCAAAAGTAAAATGTATCCCATGGGTGCTGAAGGTCCTCCTAGTAGGAAATGATTTCCTACCTCTCTTGGAACCTTTGGGGTGACATCCTATTCAATATTCTTAAAAATAATTTGATGTAAAGCAAAAGCTAAAACCAGAAGCCAAAAGAAAATTTTCAATTAGAAATTTTATTACTGGCACAAAAGGAATTGAACCAGTAGCAGTCAACCTATTATATGATACAATATTGAACCTGTGAATATACATATAACAAAAACAAAATCAACATAAAAGCAAACAAAATCCAGACAAACAGAAAGACGTAACTGTGTGAGACTCCTTTAGATAGGCTGTACTGTACATCAGTCCATTTTATTTAATTTGTCAGGCTTATTTTTATAAGTGATGGGTTGTTTTAATAACCCCAAATGATTATATACCTAAATAAAGTAATTGGATTAAACATTTTTTAGAATGTAGCGTTACTTAATATTAGATTATGTAAATTTAGAAAGGCATTTTCCTCTGTAAAGTTTGAACTGGATGAAACAAGCACATTCCAGGAAAATGTGATGATTTATCACCTCAAAATAAAACATTTCTTTACATATAAAAAAGATAATGCATAAAATGATATACAGTAAGTCTGCAACTGTATAACCACTATATTTTATAGTTTTATAGTCTTTTATTTCTCTTTTCTTCATCATGTACAGCACTTTGAGGTACATTATTTGCATGAAAATGTGCTGTATAAATAAATGTCGTTGTTTTATATTAACACTTTTTTTCAAAGCCAGGAGCAGGATTTGAACCCATGGCACTGGATCCATGAGACAGTAGTACTAACTGTTCTACCACATGAATTTTATTAATAGTACAATTATTCATGTATTGTTATTTGTACTTTAAACCTTTGATAACCCAATATTAATGATATCAGTGCTGTGTATTGGTACTATTATACCATGGAGGTGACAACACATCACATGCATAAGCACAACTATTCCAAACAGGTGGTTGACTTTAAGAATTTAGAGAACATAGATTTTAAATTTCAGCATTTGAATCATTACATATTCAAGACCTTGCCCTTTGTTTATCTTTACATGTTAGAACTTACATATTTACATTATTTAAATTTTTAGCACAGAAATGCTTTGTTATTGGCAAATATGTTTATCCAGAAAACAACCAGTGTGATAAACGACAGAGGTTTGGAGTCAATAACCTGAAACTCAATACATTAAATCCATCAATTGAAATTTTGTAAATGAGACAAACTAAAACTGAAAGTCACTTTTCAACCAAAGCTGAAATTCCTTATAAGAATGAATGAATTTTTTCCACCATTGGTCACCAGGATATGTCAAATGCTAGTGACAATCCATTTTGGCATATACTAGTCACAAATTACAACATTAAACTGTTTGTAGAAACCAGTGTGACACTAGGGCCAAATCATGCTTTCCACAATTGAATAAAAATGCATGAACAACAAATTTAAATGAATTCCAAGAAAACCATACAAGGAAACAGTATTTAAAAACAGCAAAATAAATATAAACATAAACAGCTGCATATTTTGACACATGCATTATTAAGCCTGGCTGAGTACAATATCTCTAAAGAGTTTACTTGCATAAACTTTTTTAAAAAAACAAATCATCTCTCAATACCAAGAAATACAAAGAAGCCATTCAACATAATAAGAAAATTGGACAGAAGACGACTGTCAACTAATAATGTTTCATAAAAATATGAATTGGGAAATAATGTCTCAGAGTCATACTGTTCATAGTTCACTTAATATACCAATATTTAATCCAACAATCCCTGACTAAGAATCTGAGCAGAGTTGTACTAAAAAATAAACTAGAATAGAGGAAAGAGTAAAATATTGTGCCTTTAATCAATTAAGCAAGTATCCTTTTACTCATTCTCTCATTTTCTGCAAAAATTTTATAAGAACAATTTGGATGAGAATATGCTTTTCAGCCCAACACAGGTGGGAAAGATTTATAAATGATTTTTAGAAGTAAACAAATAGTAAAATATTAAATGTGGCATTCGTGCTAATGTTTCTGATTTAATTGACTAATAGCTATCTATCCACTAATTATTACCCTCCTGTTCTAGTTAAGGGTTGCTGGGGACTACTTCTGCATCATTGGGCACAAGGCAGGAAACAACCCTGTATGCAAACCCAAGTGCATCATAGGAAACACTCCCACGCACTCCACACACACACACTCACACTCTGGGCCAATTTAGATGAATTAATTAATCTAGCACACACTTCTTAAGAAAGAGGGAGGAATAAAGCAGAGTGCTTGAAATAAGCTAACACCAGCATATACTGAAACCACTCGAGTAACGAGAGATGCATGATACAATTCCGGATGCTCTATGTCAGATTGACACCCTGTTCATTCTTAGTTAATTAATTTATTAATGAATGCAAACGTTTTAAATTCTGAATTTAACTTTATTTCTTGTTTTTCCTATTGATTATTTCTGTCTTGACAATTTCTGTTATAAACTGCCGTTTAAACCATATCTTTACTTGAATATGTTTGCTACAAATTTTGTTCAGTTTTTAGCATGAACAAACTGGTCATTTTCTTTTGTGACATTCTTAGCTATTTCTTCTTCTTTTGGTTGCTCCTGTTAGGGGTTGCCACAGCGGATCATGTTTTTCCATATCTTTCTGTCTTTTACGTCTTGTTCTGTTACACTCATCACCTCCATGTCGTCTCTCACCACATCCATAATCCTTCTCTTAAGACTTCCTCTTTTTCTCTTGCCTGGCAGCTCTATCCTTAACATCCTTCTCCCAATATACCCAGCATCTCTCCTCTGCACATGTCCAAACCAACACAATCTTACCTCTCTGATTTTGTCTCCCAGCTGTCCAACTTGAACTGACCCTCTAATGTACTCATTTCTAATCCTGGTTATCCTCGTCACACCCAGTGCAAATCTTAGCATCTTTAACTCTGCCACCTCCAGCTCTGTCTCCTGCTTTCTGGTCAGTGCCACCGTCTCCAACCCATATAACATAGCTGGTCTCACTGCCGTCCTGTAGACCTTCCCTTTCACTCTTTTCGTCTGTCACAAATCACTCCTGACACTCTTCTCCACCCATTCCACCCTGCCTGCACCCTCTTTTTCACCTCTCTTCCACAATCCCCATTACTCTGTACTGTTGATCTGTTGAAGTATTTAAACTCATCCACCTTCGTCAACTCTACTCCTTGCGTCCTCATCATTGCACTGACCTCCCTCTCATTTACAAACATGTATGCACCTTTATTTATTTATTTTTCCCAGCATTAGAGTACAAGTCATTATTTGGCTCTTTATCATTGAAATAATAATACTTTTTTTTACAAAACACTTTGCTCATAGCACTTAAGACTAATATACCAAAGGTGTTTTAAAGACAGTCAAAAAGTAATGATAATCAGTTAATTCATTACATTTAATATGAAATCTGTCAGTGTCTTCATTGGAAATCTGATCATGCTAAGCACACAACAATATGGAAAATATTTTTAATTGATAAAAGCCATTTTTGGATCAGTATAAAACATGCAATTTTACATTGATATTGATCTTGCTTTATTTGTTGAAACTTATACAAGGGCATAAAAGCTTCTCTCTTTCACAAACCCATCATTTAAAGAGATCTGCAGGATTAACAATCAAAGAAGTGATGGCTTCTTACATAATGTTGAGCCCTACAATAGTGGCAGCGCAAGTAAAATTAAGCACTCAGTGCCACTTCCATCAATGGTTTCTGAAGGATAGGCATGCTGTGACACACTTTCTCTGAAAGGATGGAATTGTTTTTGGATGAAAATGTGTGAATGTGTCAAACTATTGCTATTGCTGTTGAACAACATAAAATGTAATCCCTGGATGCATTTAAAAGACAAAAATTGATTGTCCACAAAAATCTAGGTGGGTTTATAATGTATGTGGAACAAAGTGCCTTCTTCATTTAATAATGACTTTTCATTTTGTGAGACTGTTTAGCAGTTTAAGTTGTTCCCGAAATATAACCTGAATCAGTAGAGGACATTTATGAGTGGTATTGTGACCAGTGCTCAAGGATGGAATCCGAATCTTGATCCAGTCAGTGTCACAGTACATTTTGCACATTACTGCCTGTGTCTGTTTGGGTTTCTCCTGCTACTTTAGCTTCCTTCCACATCCTAAAAAGTACAGTTTAGTTGATTTGTGAGTCTACATTATCTTGACTACTGTTCCCTTATGTCTTATGTTTCCTTAGGCTCTGCCCTCCTTCTATTTTATAATACTTCTTTCCCAATTATACCCACACAGTCCCATTCAAAAACAACATATAGCTTCAACAACGTCGTGTTTCCCAACAGTCAAAACACAACCTTACTTTGTTTAAGTTTAATATGCCAAGATGTGTCTCATGCTAGCTGTCTGATATTCTGTATAAGTTCCACTTCCCAGATGATGGTGTGGGAGGCAAATTCATAACCATAATCCCAATGGTCACAGTCAGAAATTCTTTGTAAATCATCATAGCCAACCATTTGCATCAGTCAACAACTTCATACATCAAGCATACTTGCTTTCCGATTAGTTTAAGCAAGCAAACAGCCTCAGTGTTGACTTATGGAGCTCCCACAAAGATTCCTAACGCAATATCCCGGTGGTCAGTTACACAGTTTGCAGCTGTGCCTTAAGCTTATTTTGGGACAGGGTGGGTGGTGAAGGAATTTTATTTGTGAAAGCAATTTTTATAATCCCTGGAATCTGTTCTTTTCTTATAAATTAGACCAAACACATGACAAGATTACTTCAGTGTACTTCTAGATAAGGGGTGTTCGACCTTTTTAAAGTGGCCGACTTTGTCAGTATTCAAAACATGTTAAATATGACTATCAATGAACGGTAGTTTTCTCAAACACCTCCTTCAATGTTCATTTCACACATCCATTGTATCCATATATAATTTAGCCAGATTATATTTACAGCTGCCATTAAAATCTAGTGTCAGATGTTGTTTATGTATGCAGCACAGTGCAGTCCAGCTGCTAATCTGTAGCGAGAATGGAAATTACCTGCTCGAAATGATCCAGCAAGAAAAACTGAAAAGAAGGTGACACGCCACACTGCCACAAAGAACTTAAATGTTCTAGCATGATGCCAATGACATGGTAGTCTCATGAAGGAGGTAATAGAGCAACTGAAATTGCATAGGTGTCAGAGCTGGCCACCATTCTGTGGCTGACCTGACTGCTCTCACTGTTCTACACAATGTTTTTGTCTTTTCCACTGACTTGATTATTTTATGTAGCTAGAAAACATATTTGCATTTCCATTTGTATTAAATGTGATTGCTGACCAACTCTGAATGTGGTGTGTGTTGTGGCTATCCTATATTTCCCAGGATAAAATTATCTCTGATGTTAAATTTCTTACTATTCATTTGAGTTAAGTCAGCCATGAGTTATAGCCATGAGTTATAGCCCTTCTAGTTAAGGGTTGCTGGGGACTACTCCTGCATCATTGGGCACAAGGCAGGAAACAACCCTGTGTGCAAACCCAAGTGCATCATAGGAAACACTCCCACGCACTCCACACACACACACACACACTCACACTCTGGGCCAATTTAGATGAATTAATTAATCTAGCACACACTTCTTAAGGAAAAGGGAGGAATTAAGCAGAGTGCTTGAAATAAGCTAACACCAGCATATACTGAAATCACTCGAGTCAACATATTTGCATTTCCATTTGTATTAAATGTGATCGCTGACCAACTCTGAATGTGGTGTGTGTTGTCCATCAGTAAAGCTTATTTTATGTTGTTAAGTGCCATCCAAAGAAGACAGACCAACCAGTTATTGACAATGGGTCCACATTTTGGAAGGAGAAAATGCTTTACCACTGTGTTGGCTATCCTATAAAACTACAATGTATATTTTTGAGTGCATTTGGAAATCAAAATAAACTTTATTCATTGGCATTATTCCATTTAGGTTAATATACAAAGAGTTATAACTTTATGCATTGTTTAAAAAGTCAATATATATTTCCCAGGATAAAATTATCTCTGATGTTAAATTCCTTACTATTCATTTGAGTTAAGTCAGCCATGAGTTATAGCCCTTTAGTGTTTTACATCCTTGAATCAAGGTCTTAACTAAATCATAGAATCTTTATGTTCTAATGTCATTTATGATCACATTAAGATTACCCAGAGAACAATGTGGAAGCTTTATCTTAGCCATGAATTGTAATTTTATAATTAAGTTAAACAAGGGGTACAATCATGGGTGCTACAAGTGAAATGCAAATGGAGGTTGGCTGCCCCATAATTTTACCCCCAGACTTACTCTGTATTTCCTGCATTTTACCACAGCCACTTCTCTCTGTGCACCCATATTATTGCATTTTTAGGATAAAGTGCATTTTCAAGGACTAAATGTCCTTCAGAAAAGCTGAATGAACAATTAGGACTGATTAAAAGTGCTCTCAACAGAAAAGAATAGCGAAGTACTGCTAAAACTTACTACTGTTTCCCCAAAATGAAAAAAAAATTCTTAGCATACTATGATGATCTAAATGACCTCTGGCTTCCTAGGACACAAGACACTGTGTCACACATGGCTGATCAAGTGTGAGCAAGATAATTTGATCAAATTCATACCTCCTAAATAAAGCTAAATGTAAGTGTATGAGATGTCAATTTATGTTCAAAACAATGCATAAACCCCTTGTGGCTCAATCTGTGTATCTTGTATTTAGGTCCTGCTATTTCTTGGGTGCTACCAATGTATTCTTTCATTTTCAGACTAGTTTAGTCCAGTTCAGAGTTGTTGGAGAACAAACCTTAACCTGCTGACATAATAAATGTCTGTACAGGTATTCACTTGCACTACATACACATCTACATACTTTCACATTGGGCTATTCAACCAACACTGCATGCTCCTGGAAAACAGGACAACAGAGTGAATAAAATCGAAACCCCTTAGTAGACTGTGACCATGCCTGGACTTCAGCCCAATATTCTTCAGCTATCAGCCAGCAGCAATCACCATTGTGTCTCCCATATTATACTAATTGGACTATACTTGATTATCTTAACACTGTTCATTGTTACATATTTGATTATAATAATTTTCTGTTTTCTAAGAAAGCCTGATTCTGAGCAGGGTCGTGGGACAGCTGGAGCCTGAACCAGCAAGCACAGGGCACAAGGTAGGAGCAATCCTTGGACAGGGTGCCAGCCCATTGCAAGGGGAACACAAACACACAAAGACCACTGCCAATTTATTGTTGCCAGTCCACCTAAATTGCATGTCTTGAACCATGGCTAGGAAACTAGAATACCTGTAGGACACTGGGAGAATAAGCAAACTCCATGTAGGGACTACCCAGGACATGAACCCTAGTAAGGCAGCAGCCTTGTGACTTTGTTACTCTGGCACCATAACTATATTACAGTATACTGCTATTATAAGAATAACATAAATAATACAGCATTATATATGATCCTGTATGTACCAAGCATTGTAGATGTCTAAACTTTGTTACATTATTAATGAGCAGAATAAACTTTCTTCCTTACACAGCATTCAAAAAAGTATCTGAAATGTTTAAAGGTTATTTTATTTCTTCTGTCATTGGCACAATATTTCTAAAAAGTAAATCATAAAGGATCTGCACTAGTATCTGGAAGGTTGTTGGTTCAAATCACATTAGTGCCAGAAGGGATTCTATTCTGTTGGGCTCTTGATCCATACCCTTAATTTGAAAAATTCTCCATTGGCACCGTACAATGGCTGACCCCAAAAGTTAATGCACAAAGACAACTTCCCTTCAGTGATTAACAAAGTATATCCAATCAAAATCAAGTCAAAAATTAAAAAAAAAACTCTCAAGTACAGAAAAGTGTTAGTTACACTTACATATACTGTATGTATATGAATATTTTTAAATAATTAAAATTCTGATTATTGTTTCAGTGAGTCATTTTCCAACCTGCTGTATCCCAACAAAGGGGTCTGCTGGAGCCAATCCCAGCCAGCACAGGAACAGAACAAACCCACAGGCATGGCACACACTAGGGGCAATTTTAGGGTCACCAATGCACCTAACCTGCATGTCTTTGGACCATGGGAGGAAACCCATGCAGACACTGGAAGAACGTGCAAACTCCACGCAGGGAGGACCCAGGAAGCGAACTCAGGTCTCCTTAGTACAAGGCAGCAGTGCTACCTCTGTG
This sequence comes from Polypterus senegalus, assembly GCF_016835505.1. Lineage (NCBI taxonomy): Eukaryota > Metazoa > Chordata > Cladistia > Polypteriformes > Polypteridae > Polypterus > Polypterus senegalus. The sequence goes on from NC_053154.1 coordinate 257,166,931, forward strand.
CCACCTTGCCTCTGATTATTGTTTCTCAATGTAGAAATAACTTTTGATTTGCTATTATTTGCACAATATATCAAAATCGGAAAACTGTGTGAATGAACTTATCCCATTTACTAATATATAAATACATTTAGCAAACTTACTTATTTCAATGCAAAGTTGGGTGAGGCCAGCAGCATCAGGCAGAAGCCAGCTCTGCACAGGGAAAACTTGCTCACCAATCAGTGCAACTTGAAGGTTTTTAGGGTGCTGGAAGAAATCAGACTAAGTGGAGAAACTCCTGACGGGCCAAGGCAAATAGTCAGACTTCATTCATGCAGTGCCTTGGTCACGAATCGTGAACTAAGCATTAGTAGTAGTCTGTTGACACTTTATTTTGATATAGGTAAGTTATGAGATGTTCTTTGCAGTGTTGATTGTTGATTACTATGTACAATTGAGAAGTTTGCTGTACCCTGTGTAAATGACAGTAATGACCATGTATATCTATAAACCTATAGAGCCAAAAATAAAATTATTGTTAAGCAGCATTATGGCTATTCACTAATGATTGGTCCCTTTCCATCTGTGATTTTTAATGTTCTCCACGTCTTTGTGTGTTTTATCACTAGTGACCTTCTGTGTCAAATACAAAGCTAAATAACATGCTCACTCTAAACTGATCTGTGTGAGTGAGTAAGCTGGCTCCCTCTCCAGAAGATTTTCCTACCTTGTTCCTATCATTCATGAGTTAAGCTCTTGCTCCCCATTACCCTTGAATGTAACAAACCAGTAGAAACGTGGAGTGATGGATAGCATACAAATATACCAAACTTATTATTATTGACAATGTGTTTCAGTTCCATATGCGTGAATTAGTCAAGTTAAACCTTGCATCTTCTCAGAATATTTTTCCTTTTTAATTCTTGAGCAAAACAAAACTAAATTAAAAAACAAGGAAATTATCATACAGAAGAGTAAGAATTCAATAATTATCTCACATGCACAAACAGTATGAACTATAATCAATTCGGCACAAATATTTTCTTCTGACCTCATTTTTTGACCTCTATAATGCATCCTCATTTCCATCAATAAGTTATAAGAGCAAAGTTATTTCCTATATAAAACTAATCTTTCCTTTTTATTGTATTTTAATGAAACAGAGTTTGTTCTAAGCATTTAATTCTTTCCATTTGTTATGTTTAGACAACTCATTAACTATCATTTATTATCATTAGACTAGATTTTTAAGCTTCTTTTCCCTGGAGATATAATGCAGTATTTTCTTCTGTACGCTTTACAATAAATATGGACCTTCTGGTGCATTAGATGAACACATTCCTTTACTGCCTTTTACACAGTAGTATTTCATTTTACAAAATGGACAAACCTAGCTGCCTCATTGCTGCATTTAGTGAAACAGTTTCATATTGTCTCAGTCAGAGAATTAAATATAAACTTGAACTAATGTGTCTAAGTGGGCAGTGTGAAAAAAAATTGCATGCAAAATTCAGTGGCACCAAAGATTGTAAATTGACGTATCCATCTTCTTTCATGACCTTTATTTCATTATACATCTCCACGGCACCGCAGCCCATCCTAACAGCATAAGGTGCAAGGCAGAAACCAAGCTTGGATGGAACATCATTTTTGTTACCAACACACTTCACCCATCTTGATTTACACTAGGCCAACTGAGTGAAGCTAGTTATAACCTAACGTATGCTGCAGGGGATGTAGGTGGAATTTAAACAAAAAAGAGAAAATCCACACAGATTCCAGGAGAACATACGAATTCCACGCAGGCAGTGATGAGACCAGAAACAGAAACACATTAACTGGAGCTGTGAGACAGGAAATTTAACTATGTCCCACTACACACGCTATTCTTAAGTTGTTAAATGTTATGTGTTTACTTTAAAAAAAACCCAACAAAACAGTTTAGACAGGATTAGCTTGAATGTAGCCTGGCATGTAATTTTCACCTAATGTCTGAAAAGTATCTTGAAGACGAGATTTGAAAGTCTCCAACTATATTACTTAGCAATTTGTTCCATGTATGTATATTGTAATAAAATAAAGAGTCCTTTCAAATAGAAAAAGATTTGGGGTTTTATCCCCGTATATTGTCGTCCAGACAGCAATGAAAAGAATGATTCAAAAATGACTTTTCAGTACACAATGAATGAAATACTGTTACAAAATGGCGTTTATATAGCAGATGGGATGATGGGAGGAAGTGGTTGACAGGAAGTGACGATTGAAGGCGGGACCACGGAACCAACGTCACCAGGAGTAGACTGGAGTAATCGAGTGGGAACCAGAAGTGATGTCATCAGATGGAAACCGGAAGTGATGTCATCGTGGCCATTTTGGATTTGTGAGTTTGGAAATGTTTTATTTGTCTTCCGGTTTTCTGTAGATGGAAAGAGATTCAGGTAAGTACCACGTGATAAACCCTTGTCTCGCGAGATTTCACTCACCTTTAGGCTCTTTGACTGCCTCCAACTCGCACGTGTGTGACAATATGTATGTATGTATGTATATGTATGTATGTATGTATGTGTATATACAGTATATATATATATATATATATATATATACTGTATATATATAATCAGTAACGGCGCATGTGAATATACCTGACTTGAGCATTCATAGTTTTCATACTCTCTCTGTATGTTTAGTATTTGTTTGCTCAGACGTTGATGCGCTTGCTTCTTCCTGAGCAGCTCTTCTTTTCTCCACCCTAGCGGCCTGCTTCTTCTCTTCTCTCGTCAGCATCTTTTCGTGTTAAAACTTATTAAGTCAGTGTTTGTGTTGCAATTACTTAGTATGTTTTCTTTTTCACTTAAGCTGACACTTAAGTTTTCAATCTACCTCAAGAAAAATGTTAGATATGAAGAGGTTGGGGAAGTGATGGCGAAGGTGGTAGGGACAAGAACGGTGCCCATACACATGCTCTGCATGGCTGTCCTGCTGTGTGCTGCTGAGAGTTGATTCTACAATAAAATAAAAAAATAAATAAAAAGAAGAATAACCTTGGAGATCGATCATCATCCCGAAGCAGATAGTAAACGCCACATGGTATATGTGTACTAAATTCCAGGTCAATAGTTCAAACGGTTAGCAAGCTACAGGTGATTTAAAATCCTGGACAGACGAACAGACAGCCACGGTACTGTATTATATATAAAGATTACCATTGTGACCCCAATTCTTCATATTCTAGTATTCCGTATGGTGGCCTTACAAATGCAGTAAACGTAACATCTATTGATGTATACTCCACACAGTATACTCTATAATCCGACATGCTTCTTAACCTTTTAATCATGTCTGAATGCAGTGTGGTTGAAGGTAGTGATGAGCACTCTAGAAGCCCAAATCTTTCTCATAAGTTATGCTTTTTAATGCAGTGATATGAAATATTTTACTTTGAATGTGTATAACTTTACATTTTATTGTTTACTAGCAAAATACTCGCTTCGCAGCGGCGAAGTACTGCCTTAAAAGTTTTATTAAGAAGAAAATTAAACCTTTTTAAACTGAGGGAAAATATACCAATAATTATTTGTTAAGGATCTCTTTGTATACCACATTGTGAGTTCAGCCCTCCGGTTGTAATATGACCAAGCTGTGCGCTGAGCGCTGAGCTTACTCTTGAGCATGCAACGTACAGTTGGCCATATGAACAGTAATCTTGTTTCAAATCCCACAGCCAGGATTGCTGCTGTCATAATCGGTTTGAGTTTAATGGTTTGTTTCAATTATAACAGTATTTGTAGAACTTGTGCTGAAAAGACATTCGGCCTCTGTCAAGCGTTGTAAGTATACAACCGGTTTCATCGATAACTTCACATCCAGCTTTTGAGAGTTTAAACATTCATAAACATCAAAGTGTCCACTACTGAAATCGTCACCTGTCAATCTAAGATGTTTAAGAGGCATTGGCGGTTGTTGAAAGGTATAAAATATTTGGCCATTTCAGTACACTTGAAAGCGACAACCAAACAATTCAGCGGCAGCCATTAACTCACATGCAGAACCATAGGTGAAGGGCTTAAGCATTTCATTCTTATAGTGCTCCTGTGTAGTATAATTATCTCTTGTACCGTCATCAGTCCACACCTTGAACCTGTCCCAGTCATTCAATACATAAAACACAATGTTCCTCCGGATATCAAGAGTGAGCCTGATATGGCCATGCAATAGGTAACAAAGAGAACGGAAAAGGCAGGTGTCGTCTCCGGGCATGGAAACCACTCGGTAAGTGACAGTTCTTTGATCGATGGTGATCACCTCGATAGACATGTTAATGGGGGTACGGTTGGAATGATAAAGAAAATGGATACCTGAACAATGTAAAGTAAGTCTAATATACCTACACAATAACTATAAACGTAATAAATGAACAATAAAACAGTGGAGAAGCTGTGGATTAAATAAAACGTCTGTAGTTATCAGCAGGGAGATGTGAATCCCGTGGCGAAGCAAGGAAGGGAATGTAGAGACTGGAGTGACAGACGGCCTTATATAGGCAGGCAGCCAACAACGTGGGAGGCGTTGGGATGGGGGACCCAACGCCGCCTCACACGGTGACCAATCTGCAGGCTATGGACGTATATATATACGTTAGTAGGATTCAGTTAGCGTTGGGAACCCGCATACCAAATTTCTTGAACATGGGCCTATAAGTAACAAAGACCATTGAAAAGTTCAATATGGCGGCCGACAGTGGCATCATACCACCGAAATAAGTACGTACATTGGTTTCAGTTAGCGCAGGGAAGCCGCCTACCAAATTTTGTGAAAATGGGGCCATAAATAAGAAAGTTCAACATGGTGGACGTTGTCTACTGTTATAACCGTTACGCGTAGAATTTCGAAATGAAACCTGCTTAACTTTTGTAAGTAAGCTGTAAGGAATGAACCTGCCAAATTTCAGCCTTCTACTAAACGGGAAGTTGGAGAATTAGTGATATTGGAAACTTCAATATGGCTGCCGACAGTGGCATCATACCACTGAAATAAGTACGTACATTGGTTTTGGTTAGCGCAGGGAAGCCACCTATCAAATTTCGTGAAGATGGGGCCATAAATAAAAAAGTTCAACATGGCGAACGTTGTCAACCGTTATGACTGTTATACATAAAATTTCAAAATGAAACCTGCTTAACTTTTGTAAGTAAGCTGTAAGGAATGAGCCTGCCAAATTTCAGCCTTCTACCTACACGGGAAGTTGGAGAATTATTGACGTTGGAAAGTTCAATATGGCGGCCAACAATGGCGTCATACCACCAAAATAAGTGCGTACATAGTTTTGATTAGTGCAGGGAAGCCACCTTCCAAATTTCGTAAAGATGGGGCCATAAATAAGAAAGTTCAACATGGCGGACGTTGTCGACCATTATCGACCGTTACGTGTAGAATTTCGAAATGAAACCTACCTAACTTTTGTAAGTAAGCTGTAAGGAATAAGCCTGCCAAATTTCAGCCTTCTACCTACACGGGAAGTTGGAGAATTAGTGATGAGTGAGTGAGTGAGTGAGTGAGTGAGTGAGTGAGTGAGTGAGTGAGTGAGTGAGTGAGTGAGGGCTTTGCCTTTTATTAGTATAGATGAACTTAACCTACTACATATCATACGAAAAAAAAATACATTTTGGCCATAATACAAATACTGCGGATTGATTCGTCCTTGCTGGCTCTGGGGAATCTTCTAATTCACCTAATTGAATATTCATCCATCCATTATCCAGCTCACTATATCCTAACTACAGGGTCACTTGGGGCCTGCTGGAACCAATCCCAGCCAACACAGGGCGCAAGGCAGGAAACAAACCTCAGTCAGAGCGCCAGCCCACCACAGGACAATTTAGGATCACCAATGCACCTAACCTGCTCTGTCTTTGGACTGTGGGAGGAAACCAAAGCACCCAGAGGAAACCTACGCAGACACAGGGAGAACACACAAACTCCACGCAGGAAGGACCCAGGAAGCGAACCTGGGTCTCCTAACTGCAAGGCAGCAGTACTACCCACTGCACCACTGTGCCACCCTAATTGAATATCAACGTTATATACAGCTGACACTACTGACACTAGGACCCCACTTTTGGCCTTAAGTAATTCTATGAAAGTTGCTCTGACTATACCAGCAGAATTCAGGGTTTTAAACTAATATACAGCCCCCTGAATCATTGTCTGTTTTGCTTTGATGACTTTTCACCATCTTTGCTTCATTCTTACACCAAATCTTTTTAGTGATGTGTAGTATCTGGTATCTAAATCTATTTTGACCTTTTTTCTAACACTACTAGAATACATATTTTCAATTTCAGCCTTTAGAATTATGAGATATAATTTTTCTTACAATGAGCCTAGTAATTCAATAAGCTCTATCTTGTAACCTGTCTTAATTATTACACTATAATATAAAGTCTAGGCAGTCTTACTCTCTCTTTTATGGTATGAGATACATTTAAGTGCATGTAAGTATGCAATTTAACATGTCTCTTTCAGAAAATACTATTAAAAGGTAAATTAAAAAAAAAATACTACAAAAACTAAGGGTCAGAGTAGCTGAGTTATTCATATTGAATTAACTGACAGTATATTGAGTTTATTTAAATGAAACAAATCATCTTAAAATTTAAATATGTTTCTTTAATGAGTTCACAGTACCAAATTAAATACAATTGTTTACTGCATTGCAAGAAAGTGAAAAAAAAACTTAAAACTTCTCTTTCTTTCAGGCTTTCTAATATGTCAGAGCGCTCTGTTTCTTACTTTCCAACATGCCTGTGAAGACCATTCAGTAAGTTGCACCCTTCTATCCATTTCTTGTACGTTTTCATGCTCCTATCCCGACAGCATTAGCTGTGAGCTATAATCCAGTCTGAAGATGTCTATTGCAAGTCACGCTCACTCATACAGGGCAAATTTACAGTTACCAAATAACCAAACCTACATATTTTTTAAGATAAGGGAGGAAAACTGGAGTGCCTGGAGATAAAAACCCCCACAGAAGCAGGGGAAAATGAAAAGACTCCATACGGAGTGGCTTGGCTGCAATCTGACCCCAGTATCCTGAAGGTGTGAGGCAGCAGCAACACTAAACAGTGCAGCAATGTGCCACCTTTTTACTCATGAGCTGATCTACATTTTTATTTAGTTGATCTTAAACTTCTGACAGGAAGCATGGACCGCATAGATATGTGGGTACATCATTTACATGCATTTCTTAACACCCTAACTCATCTTTTTAGAAAACTTGGGTTATCCTTGTGCATGCAAGCTACTTCAGAAAAAATATGACTTTTCAAATGGGGCAGCTGGGAAGTTTCTTAATTAATATAACACAATAACAACTAATTAGGGGTATAATCGAATGTACCGTGGGTTTATTTGGATATTTTAAACATTGATTTTACCAGTGGGGTTAAATCGATGAAATTTCTAAATTCATGCTGAATTCCAGCTTTCAGTTGTTATCCATAATAGCAGCCATCAAAACCCTTTTCTTTGAAACTTCACTGTACATGCTTCATACTCGACTATCAAACCTTGTGCTGTATTCCTACAGAATGCCACTACTGACCTGTTTTTGTCTGCCACTGCTCACGAAGAAAGGGAAAATGAATTTGTAGGAGGTGGAAAATTTATATCTGTGTTATTACAGACATTGATCTTTTGTTCATCCACCTGTTTTCCCAATGTTTTATCACTAAAAAAATAACTTTTATATTAAAAATGTTTGTTTGGAAAATAGTAACAAGCAAGGCAAAGAAGACTTAGTACAAAATAGCAAGGCTAGTAGACACACAAATTATTTAATGGTTGGACATCGTATGGATAGAATATATGAAATGGAGTGTTAAGAAGTTGAAACTTCTAGTCTACCACTGGTGCATTCAAGCAGAGACCCACAACTAGTAATTTCAAACAAATTTTAAGTCCCTAATTAACTTAACATTACATTTCTTTAGGATTTGGGAACAAATGGAATACAGAAAGAAAATTCACATAAATGGGTAGAAAATATGCATTCTTCACAATTAACTAGTGACTGAATTTGGAATTGAAGGCAGACCCATGCAGCTGTAGAAAATTCAGTGTTGGAAATTGCACTAAGCCAAAAGCCTTGGTATCTCAACATCTGAGTGGTCACAATGTGTATTGCGAAGGTCTGAGGAACAAGACAATGCATTTCAAAAGGTTTACCCTGCTGCGGTGTTCCACCTCGATAAACAGACCTTTAATTCCTGCCTTATATTTCTCATCTGTGTTTTTTAACTTGCTATTGCTGCTTCTATTTGATAACTGATAATACTTCCTTATATTAAACAATCTTGCAATTATTCTGTCATTCATCTATTATCAAACCTGCATAATCTAAATTGCAAGGTAATCCTGTTAGCTTCAAGCACAGGCTGGAATCAGTCCCCTCAAAGTCATAGTTCCTCATGTGCCCCCATTCGGCCACTTAGCTAAAAACACACACACTTGTCTTCAGAATGAGAACCTGCAGAAAAACTCCACACAGGCACTGAGTGATCATACAGACTCCAAATGCACAATGACATTGACTATGAGGCAGTCCCACTAACCGCTGCTCCACTCTAACCATCTTCATGGGAACAAAACATATAATATAATAAATAACTTGAATCGGCAAGTAGCTGTAGAAACTGGAAGATTACATTTTATCAGCAAAAGTATTAATGCTGATTTAAAGCAGCAAATGTTCATTTTTCTAAGGTAACCAAAAAACTGCTTTTATCAAGTTTATTACATACTTCCAAGTAATATTTGAAAATAGGCTTCTAAGAAATTCCACTGGTTAAGAATGCTTATGCATAAATCGTGAAAGAAACAGGCTTACCAGTAAAAACTGGTTTTGTTTTAATGATAAGAACCCTTGATAACTGAAGCAAGGTATTCATTAGAAAGTTTTACTGCATAAATAATATTGATTAATTAGCAAGTCAAAATCACAGAGGATGATCTATGTAGAATATATCACTGTCATGGGAGCATTTGAACATTTCATTTACCCGGCTAGCGCTTTAATTATATTTAAAAAGTATCACTTTAGGGATTAGGCATGAGAAAATGTGGAAACTAAGTGAACAGATTTGAAATGTCTTAAAATATCTATCATCTCCTGTGTTATTTTAATATTTACGTTTTGTTGTGCAAAATAGTTATTATTATTGGGAGTGTATAGGTAAATAAGCCCAATGTTTGATGATTTTTTTTTAACTGAATTATTGTATTAACCCTTACATTTAATTTCTCGATGTGGTAAAGTAGGGAAAATGGATGAAATTATTAATAGCTGCAAAAGAATGTGCTTTTAACTACAAATTGTGCGTTTTTTTTTTCAGGTACATTTTTATGAGATTTTCATTAAAAAGATAAATGTTTATGATTGATGAATCAATACAAATTGTCAAAGATTCAGATTTGTGCTTCTTGAACTCTGAAGGGGTAAATACTTGAAACCACAAGTTGTTGAATTCACAGTTTAATAGCCAATGATAAAAACAATTTAGTGCTTTATTAAACATTATTTTCCATATTACCTTGTTTTTCCATGCATGTTTGCTGTATAGTTACATGGGCTTTACAGAACCATTAAATAATTCACCTCAGTATTGTATTTTTTTAATATTTTTTGACATTATGTAAATACATAAATTCAAAAAACTAGCTACTGTATAACACTAGTCATATTTACTAAATCTCTGCAAACTCTCATTTAACTAATTTATGAAACTCCTTTGATGGAGCTGTCCATCAGGCTTCTTCATTCTGGTGAATGACTTGCAGTAGATCTCCATTAATTTAAGGGTCCTGTGTCAAGTGCCTTTTCTTATTGATTTTATAAAGTTAGCGTTTTTAGTGTTTTTGTTTTTATAAACTTCCCAGCATTGTTAAACTGTAATGCATAAAAACTGAATAATAATTTCAACTTATTTTGAAAAGTAAAACCCACTTTAGGCTGTCCATTTTATAAACCATTTTCTTTTACATTTTGCTGCATTCAGTGAATATTTTTATTGCATTCCTCTTGTTAGCAGCACACTGAGCCACAAGGCCACTCTATCCCCAACAAACTCATCCAGTTCCCCCTGTCAAATTCCAAGATGACAGATATTACCCCTCCTGTGTGTCTTGGGTCTGCCCCTCAGGCTTCTGCAAGTGGGCTATGCCACCCAGTGAGATCCACCTGGGAAACATGTTAATTACATGCTCAAACCTCCTCAACTGTTTGTTTTTTTTTTTATTTCTATTGCTTGTCCATGCTATCTCATTTTTAACATTTACCACCCAGAGCTCATGCCTATAGGTGAGAATAGAGATTGACCAGTAAAAAGACCAGTAAAAAGAAAACTTTAACCACAACAACATGGCACAATACAACACAGTCTCTAAAACTGCTACTACTGCACTGATCAATTGGTCGATCTTACAATCACCTTTCCCTGACTCACAAATGTGACCATGAGGTACTTTCACATGACAGAGTCGCTAATACCCTATTTACACTAAAATAAACCACTGATTTCAAGGAAAGACTCTTGACCACATACTCGAAGGTGACATTTCTCATCCCTATGACATCATTTTCTCTTGCACACCAATCCAGTGCATGACAAGAGATCACAGTCTGAAATGGCCCAGAGGACAGTATCATCTTCAAAAAGCAGAGATGCTATTCTTATATTTCCAAACCAGATATTCTTCAAACCTCAGATGCACCTTGATATACTGTCTATGAAAAACATGAACAGGAGATGAGTTAAGATATTCTCCTAATGGAGTCCAACTTAACACCAAGTACACAAATACAACAAATTACAAATAGACAGAATTGGCAAATGATCCCCTCCCTATCTGTGCAAGGACTAAGTGTCTACTGTTCTATGGACATCATGGAATCCATATTGCTTCTCTTGGAAATGTGCTTCATCTATCACACTGAATCTCAATATCAGCATATGCTTCTTACTGTTTCCGTTTAGAAGTCATCCATCCTCACAGATTTTTCACTACTAAGTTTTGTGGATATCACCATTCCCTCAACTTTCATCCCCTTTACTGGGAGCACCCAGACATGTCCTGCCTTTCTTCCAATAATTTACCAGAACCTCCTTGAGGCCTTACTTTTTCCCTTCTGGCACCTCATAGTCAAATCTGAAAAACCCTCATGGTAACATTGAACAGAAGGCCTTTTTCTCCAACTTAAAAGTTTGGCATACTGCTTGGATGTTAAAGGGCTGTTGAGAGAATGAGCCACTAACCACAAGGTGGTGATCAGATGACAGCTTGGCATTTCTCTTTAGGCAGAACATATGCCCTCAGGTCAGATGATATCATTAATCATTAGCCCCCAAGTATTTCCCTCCTTCACTATGTGAACTTCGAAGACTTCCAGTAAGCCTAAAGGGTTAGTAGATAGTACACTTTCAAGTGCCAGATTAACTATCTCAACTATTGTTACGTTCATATACATAAACAACGGTCAAAGCTTTCCTCTCAGCAACACAAAATCTCATTGAGGCAACCCTTTCATCTAACTGCATGGCTAGGACCTCTCAAATGGGCAATTCAAATGGTACAGGAGAGGTAGAAAGAGAGTAAAAGAGCGAGAGAGAGGAGACAGAGACAACCTTTGATTGAAATGTCTGGTTTCAAAGCCACTGCTGTGTGTTGATGTCACTCGGACTATCTACTGTATAGCCGATATTTGCACAAGTTCTGCGTTTTTCCCCAAACGAAAATGTGCATTCTATATTCCACTCTTGACTTTTGCCTATCTGGCATTGTACCAAACCCTTTCCTTCTACCTTACTCTCCAGTAGACATCAATCTGAGACGAAGGTCCTGGTACCTAATTTCTGAGTAATATTCACTTGAATTGAATTACAACTTTCGTGTGGTTAATTTCTGGATTGTTTTGCTCTGTTCTGCTTACCTTATGCCAGTGTTCTATGGGTAACATTGTCAGGAGCACATATCTTTAGACTGCATAGCTCAAACGTACACAGGTGCACAGAAGCCCCTTTTATTGTATTGCATAATACAACTTTTATTTTAAAATACTTTGTATGTGAGTCAAAATGTTTTTCATTTAAAATGCTGTACATAGCTATGTGTCTGTTATGACTTCATATTGTTTGCTTTTCCAAAGCAAATTCCATAGTGTGTTAGATAGATAGATAGATAGATAGATAGATAGATAGATAGATAGATAGATAGATAGATAGATAGATAGATAGATAGATAGATAGATACTTTATTAATCCCTAGGGGAAATTCACACACTCCTGCAACAGCATACTGATAAAAAACAATATTAAAGAGTGATAAAAATGCAGATAAAACAGACAATAACTTTGAATAATGTTAACATTTACAACCTCGGGTGAAATTGAAGAGTCGCATAGTGTGTTGGAAACGATCTCCTCAGTCTGTCAGTGGAGCAGGACAGTGACAGCAGTCTGTTGCTGAGGCTGCTCCTCTGTCTGGAGATGATACTGTTCAGTTGATGCAGTGGATTCTCCATGATTGACAAGAGCCTGCTCAGTGCCCATCGCTCTGCCACGGATATTAAACTGTCCAGCTCCATGCCTACAATTGAGCCTGCCTTCCTCACCAGTTTGTCCAGGCGTGCCTCCCCAGCACACAAATATTAAGAATTAAATGTCCGAATGGAAGGAATTGGTGTTCCAATACTATTCTCAGCTTACTTCCTCAACCCTCAGTATTTTGTCATGGTCCTGAGGTTAGTGGGGTGGCATACTAGAACGTGAATACTTATTAAAGTTAGTGAGCACATACACAGACAGCCAGGCTTTCCTTGGATGCCTGAGGATGTAAAGACATTGGTGGGCCTTAATGATGACTGCCATGATCTGTTGTGTTTACCACATTGTATCAGTGATAATCCAACATAATTCTGATTATGTCTGAAAAAAAACTAATTATATTATGAAAGAAACTCATAGGTAATATGATGGGTTGGGGATGCTTTGCTATATAAAGACATAGATGCTTCCTGAAAGATGAGACCACCCATTTGTGAACTGAAGCAGACCATTCTTTGCTACTCAGATATGTTGAAGTGAGGTTTAAGCGAGGACAGAGTGAACAGATGACTATGTTTTATGTGACTGTATGGGGGTAAAGAAGGCCACCAAATGATGATTGAATTATTGCCAAATTTGTGTTACTGCAGTGCATTGTGGGGATTTACTGCATTTATTTGTTGCTACTGAATGTAAAGCATGCATAGGCTACTGTGTTTTCCCCAATTGCCAGCTCTTTACATAAACCATGATGATCTCAATGCAAATTATTATTTTGTAAATTACTGTATATTGTAGAGGCTACATACTTAGCTAGTGTGATGAAGTTATTAGATTATATTTGATGTCCTATAAATAGAAATAAACATTGGTTAAATAACACACTATTATTCAGTGTGTCTGTAGGATGGTTCTGACTAGTAGCAGAGGTTGGGGACCTAATGATTTGTCGTGTCCAAAGGCCCATGGAGTTGGGATCTGTTTCTGAGTGCACATGTATGGTATATTCTCCTATGGTTATGCCCTTCCTTCATGTCTCTCTATCTCTCTGTCTACTTCAAAACTGCCTTGTGCCATCCTTTCCTGCCTGCAGTCACCTTGTCCATCAAGCCACATATCACATATTGCTCTGCTATGGTTTCATCAGGCAGACTCTGCTACCTGTCGTCTTGGATTTTGTATAGGTTTATAATACATTAATATTAATCAGCATTTACCCCAATAAAGACATCCTGCATGGAATTTCACTTATCTGAATTATTTCATATCTGAAACCGTGAAGCATATAATCAATTGCAAATGAGCAACTTTGTTTCCAGGGCCAATTGCGTCAAATATTTTTTCTTAAAAAGAGCATGACAGTGCACCTGCATTTTCTTGTACTGCTGTTAGATGTTAACCCCTACGCATTCCACATGAATCAGCCCTACATTTTGCTTCTGAAACAAGATAGAAAGCATTACTAATTTTCAAAAAAGAGAATGTGCTAGTATACCTCTCATCTCCAGAGTCACGAGTACATATCCTGAGCTGGGCACTAGTGGTGTGGAGTCTGCAGATCTATATCACAAAGACACGCAGGTGTTAAGTAGAGCAAAACTTTGAAATGACATAAGTCAAACAAACTATTGTGATCAGAATAAGTTACGGCTTCATCCAGAACAGGTCTATAGTTAAATTATTAGTAACTGTTAATGTGTAGATTTTAAAATTCTAACAGCATGTGAAGTTGTACTCTGCCATATTAGTGAAGTTTCTGTAGCATTCTAGGAGACAGCATGCTGTTTTTTTTGTTTGCTCAGTGAGGACTGGCACTCTTGGACTAGTTACACCTCATGTACAGTCTCCAAAGGTGACAGAAATATTATACTAATGCCGCAAATGAAATGAAATGAATTTGTTTGATAATAGCATGGTGTGGCAAGCGGTTGGGGGGTGGTACCCAGCTGGGACGCCCAAAAGGACCGGAGGAGGGCTTACGCCTCCTCCAGACCACAAGGGGGAGACCGTCCTGGTGACTTTCGGGACCACGGGAACAGAGCTTAGTAGCTCAACCCTGTGTCTATGGAGCCCTGGCCCTCAGCACTTCCGCCACACCTGGAATTGATGGGGGGAAGAAGACCAGGGACACCCGGCATGCACAGCCAGTATTTCGCCACACCAGCAAGTGCCGGCAGTCGCTCATTGGGAGGCACCTGGAGCAAATCCGGGTAGATATAAAAGGGGCCACCTCCCTTCATTCGATGGCTGGAGTCAGGAGTGTAGAAGGAAAGAGCTCGGAGGAGAGGAGAAGAGTGGAGGCATTGTGATTGAGAGGCCTGGACTTTGGGGGAGTTTTGGGTTGTGTGCCGTGTTTCACTTGTAAGTATTCCTGTAAATAAACGTGTTGTGGTGCTTTGAACGATGTCTACCTGTCTGTGTCCGGGCTGTTCCCCACATTGGTCATTAAAATACAGATTCTTTCCATTTTCCCGGTCCTCACTCATTCTGTCATTCCTAATATTTGCAGACTGTTCTTTCTGTCAGACAACCCTACACTACATTCAGTATTTTATTGGCACAGGTCAGCCATTTAATCCAATCTGGGTTTCACCTTACACAATCTCCCGGAATCACAATCGTGTACACCCAGAATCAACAGTTAGCAACAAGTCTTTTCTGGATCTAAGCCATTTTCCAGTTACATTAAATTTATTTGGAAACTAAAATTGTCAGGCATCTACAAAATCAGCCCTGTACAGAGAGTTTCAAAGGGGCAGGTTCTAAATTCATGTTAACAAGGCATTTTTATCACATCAAGGTTATTAAATAATCATTCAACTTTGCCACTTCAATTATGAAGTCAATACCTAGAAACCAGTAAGCAGGAGGGTCCCCTTCAAAATCAAGAGGTGCAAAAACCTTGAAAGAAGCACCTAGTGCAAATGGAACAGACGTTCAGGCACCAACAGCCCCAGTTTCACCACTCCTCTACCCACTCATTACTGGTTAAAATGCCAGTAAGAAATGCACAGTTGCGGCATGTCAGTGTTGTCTCTCCATTCATCAGTGGTTGGGGATATATAATCTGCAAGCATTTAAGAATTTGAGAATGCCCCAGGAGACAGAAGTAAGCCAGAGAAGGGTGAAAACCAGGAGATGAGAACATGAGTCGCAAGGCCAAATGAGAGACATAAATGATTACCAAAATCAGAGTAAAATTCAATACCCAAAAAACAAAATTCCAAAATAAGAGAGTGAAAGAGCGGATGAGGACTTAATTCCCTGGGGGACCCTTGTAGTCTTGATAATTTCTGAAGAATAACTAACAGTGAATTATTTATAGTTAGAAACTCATAGCACTGGACATGGTAAAATTGCGTTGCATCATTATTAAAGGTCACAGTCTCATTGGACACACTCCTAACACTGAGCCCTAACAACAGGGGCTCAAAATGGCAGTGAACATAAAAACTCAAAATGGTGGATGAAACGGTCCATAAAATTTCTAACTATCAAAATGAGCAGGAAACACCACAAATGGATGTCAACATTAAATTCAAAAGAACCACAAACGAGTGTCAAGTCACAGGAAATCTTACATAAATACTTGATTGTTACAGAAATAAATGATTCATTCACACTATCTATTGATTAATCACTAAGAAGCTCTGATAAAATGTCTTTTACATACTTTCGCATCAGTGAAGGCTTTATCATGCCTAGTCAGTATCCATGTACCTTGTAGGAATGCACTTGTTGGTCATTCTTTTTGAAATAGTGAAAGGGTGTGTGTTTTCCTGCTGTGATCAGAGCTTGCTTTCAAAGCCTCTGTTTTCCTTCACTGAACCTCAGACTGGGGATACGATTCACTGAAAGTACCACGCATGCCTCAGAACATTGTGGCACCTCACAAAGTATACTTTTATGACAGAGTATTGCATTAAAGATTAAAAGATTTGGTTGAGCATCTCAGAATAAAGGTATTATAAACACACAGTTTTCTCTCCAGTTACCACTGAAATGAAAATTCTCTATTAACAGATTACTCTTAAGACATTTTGGCAAAAATATTTTTGCTAGCTAACTTATTTTAATAGCTAACTTCCTGGCTAATCAGTAAATGGTACTTGATTGGGTAGAACCACTGTGGATTTCATGAGAAAAAATATAAATTTAAATGATTGAGCTTTCTCGTTTACAGTGATAATTACACCAGAATGCATTCAGTATAACATATGTGTGATGATTCCTTATCTTACATAGATATAATTTTGACAGACTTGAATTGAGTTAATGCATATGTGATGCAAATGAGCGAGTGATAGAATGACAGCGTCCAGAAGTGAATATGGGAATGAGTACAGTGGGACTTGGTTCAAAGAGTATTTATTCTTCGAGAATTTAGCCCTGGGTCAAATCTGTTTGGTGACCTGGTAACCCCTGGTGAAGGAAACAGTCCTACACATTATTGAAATATCTATGCCACAGTGACTTCTAGTGGCCCATTTGTTTTCTCAGTTTTTGTACAGGTTTAAAAGGATTAGTCAAAACTATAATAAAGTATACCTAGAATAGCCTAGCAAGTCGGAGGACACAGCCTGACCTTTCTTAAGACCTCCAGATGTGCCGTAATTGTGAAGTATCACCTAAAATCCAAAGACTGGGGCACTTATTATATATTAGGCAACCTCTGATACAAAATAGACCACACAATGGAAGCATTGTTCCATTCAGGACAATTACCTTTGGTTAGTCTTCCCTGTTCTCTGATCTTCCTTTCTCTTTCATAATCTTTTTGTGTTGCTATTTTTAATCCTTTTTAATAACAACCCATTCTTGATGTCTGGTCTCATGCTTTAGTCTAGTCTCCCAAATCATATAGCATTTTCTGATTTATGTGAGCTACTTACATTACATTTTTTGTACTTTATTCATAGATTGACAATGTGGCTGTTCATTTTTATTGGGCAGATTGGCTCTGGCTGCTTAGCTGTGGTGCAGTAAAATGTCTGGCATTCCTGCTCTGTGTTTTGAACTGCTACAGCCATTCAGTTCCTTGACTCATTTCACTACAGAATTGATCAACTAAAGCTCCTGGAAGCTAATAACACAATGCAGATACAGAATTTATGGAATACTGACTAAGGGACATTTTTCATTGTTTTTCTCTTTATATAAATTAATTGTTCTTCTTTACTATTTTCCACCTGATATCCAGTTAGAGACTTTTACCTATTTGCTACTGTCCAGGAGTCTTTAAAACTACTATGCTTTAATTATAAATTACATGTATTTGCATAACTGAATGCATTCTATGTTTTACAGAATAACAGACCATAGTAAAACTTTGAACAAACCTACTAGACACAATGGATACAATGCTTGGTTACTGCACTTTTACATGTACATGTTCAAAAAGTTTCCACACTTTTTTTACTCTGTTTATTAAGAATTTCAAAAACAAATTACATCACTTTTCTGCATAGTCACCTTTGAGATGCAATTTTCCCAGTGCCATCAGCAAAAAATTATTTTCTTTTCGCGAATCAACTCCAGGGTTCTTTCTTCATTTCTCATGGTCATGGCTGTAGCTGAACATCCATTTCTGCATTCATCACACTAGTACGGCCATTTTCAAACATTTCAATCCACTCATAGACGACTCTGTGAGAGAGAACTTTATCCCCATGCTGAGCACACATGCAGAGATGAATTTGTGCTGCCAGCACATCTTCTGCCCACAAAAAGCATATGACAGGCTGCTGTTCCTCTTTGGTACAATTTATAAGTTTCGCAGCCATTTTCCCCACAGGGTGACAACTTTTATACTAAACTGCATGGACAGCTAGCCTGCCAGACAGAACTAGTCACATGACACTGTCAGACACGACTGATAACTACTCCTCCCGCCTTCACCATTTCCAACAAAAATATAAAAGTACAGAAACTTTTTGAATGTCCCCCGCATCTCATTACTATTAATTTAAATAGCTCAAAATAGTAGTTTATATACAGAATAAAATCCCCTTGCAACACTTTTCTCTTGGCCTTTTGTAATGGCAGCAAAATATAAACCATGATTCACTGAACTTTCTTTTTCCAAATGGAAGCTGCTGAAACAACTGGCACAATTGGTATGATTTGGAAATGCAATACCACAGAATAGAGACAAAACACACTCTTGTTTATTACAGTTATTTAAGTTCAATCGAGAAGATAGAGTATTTTTTTGTATGTTGTCATGCATGCATGCATGCATGTCAGTGGATCACTCTTTGGGCTCATTTGAGGTAGGTACTACCACCCCAGGTAGAGAGGAGGCACTGATAATAACTAGGTCCTCTTCTGTTCCTTCCAAAGTACTGAGAGGACACCCAGTGAGGGCAGTTGACTTGGCCCATACTTGGTACCCCACTCTTAAATCCTGAGGCAATCAGAAGGAGTCGTCTTATTGTGAATAGAGCTCACCGACAAACAGAGCTCCAACCTGGTGATTGAGAGAAAAAACTACAAAGCCTTATGGCTTCTTTCATTTGTTTTTTTGGACCCTTGTGTTTTGTTTGCACCAAGATCATCTGCTTTTGTTTGCATTATTTTTATTTTGATTAAACAAAAACGACCAGGATGACGCTTCATCATTTCTTTGTGGAACTTGCAGTTCTTCCCTTGACGACAAGGTCCGCTTTTTATCATATTTTAGTTTACTATATACAGTACTATTTGCTCAAGTACAATTACGGTGTAACCAAGTTAACAAAATAAAGATAGACCTTGGCAAAATAATGAAATGTACTTTATATTTACTTATTTAGACATATTACATGTATAGCTACAGTGACTAATTACACAGAAAGTCACAAGGAAATGTTGATGTACTATAGATACACAGTAATTAACATCACTGGTCTACAAAAAAAAAAAATTCATATGTCCAAAGTTGTATGTGTTCTTTATAGGTTTGAGGGTGCTGAAACCAAACCTGGCAGAATTACTTTATCACGTCCAGTTTTTGAGAGATGAAGGTTTAAAATAAAAAATACAATATATTTTTCTAATTATTTAAATTTGAAAAAAATATAATTATGCATACTGTATAACTGATTTAAATATAATTATGACCTACAAATAGTATTTGGATACTTGGATTTTGTTTTCTTTAATGATCCTCTAAAAGTGTTTCAAAGGGGAATGACCAAGATTAACTCACTATACTTTCCACTCTAACGTCTCTCCATTTGACTGATGTCCTGGTGGAAGCTCTCCGCATGTTCATCAGAGACTGCTCTTAAGATCTCAGGTAAAAAAATCTAAATGAAAGTGTAAGAAATGAAGTTTTAAAAATATGTTGCACTCCTTGTAGTTTTCACCTTTTGCATTTCTAAGAATATTGTGGCACATACCTTTTTTCCAATGAAGGAAGTTTTTTTAACCAAAAATCACTGATTTGGAATAAAAACTCTGTAGCAATTCTTTCATTTTCATTAAGAACAAGGAAGACTGCCTTTTAGTAGCTCAAAATATACCTGAAAATAATAATAAAAAAAACTGAAAATAATGCCTGAAGATATATGAAGAATACCTATGCCATAAAATAACAATAAAAATTAACAATTTCTTAGAAAACAGTTTGTGTTGGAGAAATTCCTATTTCAGAAGTTAATTCAGCATACTTTTATCTATAAGGTACACCAGTGTTTTGTGCAGGAGGATTGTGGTGCAGACCAGTGCATTCAATTCTATGTTCATGCTTTCCAGTTTAGTGACAGGGACACAGCGTTCTCCATGGCCACACTGGGTACACGGTAGGATACAATTGTGGATTGTACATTTGAGAACACATTTGCCATTTCTATTCCAATTGAAAGTTAACAAACATTCATTTATTCAGTAATTTTCCACTTCTTCCAATACAAAATCGCAGTGTCCAAGGTGTACATAGCAGAATTGATAAGTGAACCCAGTGGAGTTCGCTTTACTGTCAGAAAATATTCGGAAACCTCATCCAACCCCACAAAATTCATTGAAGTCAATGGAAAAGAGAAACTATTTTGAGTGGATTATAATTATGAGGGCTAAGGATGTATCTGATGTATCTGACAACTATGCTGGACCGATTATTGAAGCCAAAAATGTGATCTGTGCTGTAAAGCGGCAGTGCAAACCACTGTGTCACCATGCTTCAGACATCAAAAGGTACAGACGGAATGAATAACACAAACAAAATACAAACTAGAATTCATTAAACGAAAAATATTATTGCACTCAAAGTATTCTAGTGTTGGGGCATACTATGGCTGTGCAACAAAGCGTTACCGTGGAACTGGCTTGTTCCATTCTTTGACTTGGGTGTCCAGGTGTGGCTGGAACATCATTTTTGTTTCCCATGTTATCTGTGTAGAAGTTTTGCACTTTTTTTCCACGACTTGTGAACAGTAATAAATCTTTTTTTATTATTATTTCACAAGATCTCCTGTGTTTTGTATCATAGCTCCAGTACATGACTAAGTATACACATAAGGTTACAGGGGTCAGTGTTATATATCCTGTAGCAGTACTCATAATATTCCAATTAAAGTCAGGTAATGAACCCCTCAATTGAAAATACTGCACATTTGTTATTTTTTAAGTAAATACAGGGTGGAAATCCATTTGAAATACTGATCGGGCCTTCACATCATGTATGCACTAAGCAGATTGGTGATTATCTTC
Organism: Polypterus senegalus; assembly: GCF_016835505.1. Taxonomy (NCBI): domain Eukaryota; kingdom Metazoa; phylum Chordata; class Cladistia; order Polypteriformes; family Polypteridae; genus Polypterus; species Polypterus senegalus. The sequence goes on from NC_053154.1 coordinate 257,188,197, forward strand.
TGCAAAGAAGATTATAAATTTCTGCACAAGACTTCTACAGCTCTGACCTCATAGAGCATCATGGGGCTCTGGGAAAAATAATATTTGTCTAAGTTGGAGAATTATCCGGTGAGGAAGGTTACTGACAAACACAGTGACCACTCAACAACATCGGTCATTGCAGTTTGCACTCACTCAACTACAAATTGACATACATATTGAAACTAACAGGTTTTACTTTATATAGAAACATTTTATAGAAAATGACTCCCAAGGGGTTTAACAGGTCATACTACAAATGATTACACATACTATCTGCTTTTGATCCCAGGCAGATTAAATGAGTTTCATGAGGGCCTCACAGAACAAGTCTGAGGCAGAGACAGAATGGACCATTTAGCTGTTAAACTACACTGTCTTAACAGAATATCAGCTGAAGTGTGATTGTAACATTTTAAGAATTTACTTTAATCACAATTACATTGTGCCCTTAACAAATAAGAATCAAAATGATACATAAACTGTTACCTATTCTTTCATTCTTTTTCTTAGTCTGATTCATCCAATTTGGGTCAATGTCTGATGTATTGTCATAAACAAAAGGAGGATTTGTCATGAATAATGATACATTTCATCAAACTATTCCTGGTGCAAATTAAAAAACACATAATTGACATTTATTTTGGTAATATTTAGTTAGAATTAATTTGAAACCTTGCTGAATTAAATATGAATTTTGGAAAATATGTGTCAGTTTTATTACAGAGCCTGACTTACATATATTAAACACATCAAAACATGGGTTTTCTTTATTCTTGTAGCTCTATCCAAATGATCTAGACCTTGAAAAAATAAATTACAACCATTTAGATTTCAATTTATTTTTTATATTTTCTGATTTACGCACCTTACCTAATATTAATCATAATCATGAAATATATCTTAAGCCTCACTGTTTCAAGAGATGTAATGTTGGTTTCTAAGATTACAGCTTTACTATAAAAATTATCATGTTTGAACTTAGGCTGAACCTTATTTTAAAAGAAAAACATGATTTGCAATTGAAAGCAACTCACCTCATTCATTTTTATTATGTGTGGAGGATCACAACATTTGATGACACCTTTAGAAATATCTACTTGACTCCTGAGATGAAAGGGAGAGTTCATGTCCTCCTGAGAAATCTCGCCTTCATACTTATTGCTTTGAGAGCTGCCCTATAAGGTGCAAAGCCTTCATAAGAAGTGATTATTTTTAAAGACGTTGTCAAGCCACATCACATATTTTATAATTAGGTTAGCCGCATTATCAGCCCTGATTCAGCATTTTCATACCATTCTTCCTTTACTATTAAATTGTTTAAAAGAAAAAAACAACACAATTTCAGTAAGTATAGTGATTATTATTTCTTTATAGCTTAAACATAGCACACTTAAACGTACATATGTTGTATTATTAGATTAGTATATGGTGAAGAGTTAGTTTCTCATACATGTAAAGAACTAATGTCATTTTTAAATTTACATTTTTAATATTACACTTCAAAATAACCCTTACATACCTTTAATTAAGGTTTACCTGATTTCAATCACAGCGATCCCTCCCATTCCTAATTAAAATGAAATTCCTGGCAGTATATTTATAAGATTAATATAATATAATTGCACATCTTGAGTTTTCTTCATTATAAGCATTATTATGATATTAGAAAACTCAGAAGGGGCAATTTAGTCATTCAACCTTAGACCGTTTCAAGCCTGTTAGTTCTAAAGAGTGCGAATAGAACGAGCACACTGCATTTGATAGTGGAAAACGTATCTCATTTCAGCTGAAAGTGATAGAAATATTTTAACTGTAATTTTTGGAAAATGGTTTTTAAAATAGTTTGAAAAGGCCATCAGATTATATGTTTATTCTGGTAAATGTTAGAGGATTTTTATATTGTACAATATGAAGTATTTTAGAACGCATTAGGGCTGCGCAACAGTGGAATTAACTTCAACCACTCGGCCTTTTTCTTTTACTAAATTTCAAGAAGAATGAAACTATCCACCTACTAATCCTTCTGTTTTGTAACTGTCTTACCCAGTTGAGGGCCATATATTACCAGTGACAACTCCTGGTTTGAGAACAAGTCTATAACAAGAAACACTTACAATCACACCCCATACTCACACACTTTGACAATTTAAAATTGCCCTGTGTTGGGTGTAGGTGTGTATATGTAATGTGGTGCTCTACGATAGACTGGCCAGTGCTTGGTCCTGCCTTGCACACCCTAATGCAAGGACAATCTTTGGCTACCCTGATTAATTAGAAAAGAGTGCATACAGAAAATGGATTTTCAAGAATTGTGCATTGGCTACTGAGGGTCTCGTGTTAGCTTTTCGCAGCTTGTCTTGTGACACACATTTTGAGTAACCATTGTGAATGATTATAGGATAACAATCTCAGGTTTTGGGTCTTAATTTAATATACAGTACAATTGGCATGGATGTTGGCACAGTAGTTTAGGAAAGGTAAGTGGGACATACAACAATAATCCTTATATCTATGTACGGCTAACAGATTTAGACACTTCAGATATTGAAAATTGAATCCACATATACTGTATTCCCAAACTGCGTATAGGATATAGCCATGCAACATATGGAAATGAATGCAATGCACAACATGTATAAATGAATGCGTTGAATATGTAGAAAAGTAAAAAACATGCACCAAAAGCAGCAATTTACACAACCCAATTGAAGAATACAAATTTTAATGCTAATGCAGATGTGTGTGTGTCTTTCTAACTGTATTACTGCATTAATTTTCCTTCTACACTGCACCAAGGTATGCAAGCATGTGTAAAATTTCCTTCATCTCCATTGTTTGGCGTATTTTAGATATTTTTGGAATTTATTTATAGGTTTCAGGTTTCTACACAATGCCAAGCATATGTTACTTGGTCTAGAGCAACCTCAAAAGCAAAAATTAAAGTTCTTGGCAAAAAAAGCAAGGAAGACAAATTCCCAATGAAGTCAGAGTGTTTACCCAAACTATTGTGTATAAGGAAGTATTTTTCTGCTTAAATATGTTATTTATTTCAATAAGGAGTTATGTAAGCTGTCACACACAACGAGCTTGGGAGACAACTTGAGGGCATATCTAACGGTAATTACAGGTTTGATGTTGTGATGTCAACAGTGATGTCACTCTTTTGACCTGCCTCTTCCGATGGGGTTTCCTTTTAAGGGGTTCCACTGCCATCTTTAGTCAGTCTCACTGATGATTCATAACTGGAACTAATTTAGCAGTTGTATTTTTTTGTTGTTGTTTAGTCAAAAATATACAGGGTTTGCCTCCAATGTGCCCCAACTCTTCATCTTTCTCTTGTTTTTTCCTTACAAAGCATTCAAGTATATATATATATATATATATATATATATATATATATATATATATATATATATATATATATACAACAAGCATTTAAGCATACAAGTTACATGAACACAAAGGAGAATGTATGCATACAAGTTATTTATTTTCTCATTGTGCTTGCAGCTACAGTATAAGTGCTGTGCACCCATCCAATATTGCAACCTTCTTTCCATGGATTGTCAGGACTTGCCATTTTGGCTAATGTTTTCTATGTATCTCTACTACAAATGTAATGTCCTTCAGCTGCTAACTAGAGGGGTACCAGTAATTCATCGGAAAACACATTGTTATATCTCAGCATTGTAAAATAAAGAAATAATATTAGTTGTAGAGGTATTAGAATTAGTGGTATCACGTAAATACAGTAGAGTGTAGTGACATTCCTGCTTTCATATCTGACTATGCAACATGTCCCCACTGTCTACAACCAGGATAATGAATTATGTGTTAAAATAAATAGCTTCATTTTACCTCAATAAACTACAAATCAGCTTTCCTGATATTCTTCTCACTTCTGTTTCCATACCACTTTTTCAGTTATGTTCTTCATTCCTGAAACCTTGTGGAAAAGATCCTGAGAGACATTTAAGATAGAGATCATAACAGGGATATCTGATTATTCAATTTCTGACATCAATAAAAACTTGATTAAAAATTATTGCCAGGATTATTACTTATTATAGACCCTTAATATTTTACATTATTTTTGTAAAGATGAATTAGTTTGCTTTTAATCCAAGTCAGGTGAAAACATAACATAATAAAAAGATGAAAACATTATCTGCAGTGTGGCGATTTTCTATACTTTTTTCAGGTATTAACAATAATCCTGTTGTTAGAGATAATAAACTATTCAGGACGGTATATGTCTAAAACAAGGCTTAGAAATGGCTGAACATCAACAGAGAGATGTAAACAATGTAGCTACAGTATATAGTTGTAGTACTTCATTTTTGAATGTATTTTGAATTATCTGTAAAATGGTAATTGAATGTTCTGATGTTAAAGTGTTATAGTAGTAAATTTTAGGAAGATGCCTTAGTTGGCAATATAAATCAATAATAGTAATAATAATATTTGTTTGAATTTGAGTTTTTCATTACAGGGCACTGAGAAGCAGGAGCAGCTTTGAATACAATAATGAAACCCTGTTGGATGAAATGTCTGGCCAATGCATTATCTCATACTGGGTTGGTTTAGAGTTGCCAAATAACCTGAACTCCTAAATTATCATCTTCTTTAAAAATAATCATACAATTACCAACTAATTAAATTGAGATTTAAAGTTAATATATAAGAAGTAGTAAGAACATCCACCCATTTAAAGCCATTGCATTTCTGCTAATCATTCAGCAGGCCTGGTGCCTCAGATTGAAAGGAGCATCCAGTCAAACACCTTCCTGCACTACGGGGAAAAATGATTTCTATTAAAAAGATCAAATGACATCCGACTAATATCTGCAATTCTAATTATCATTAAGTCTCTCTCGTGTCAATATCTCCATCATCTAATGGTGATTTGAAGCAACTCTTCTCAAATTTAACTTTCCTGCAATTGATATACAGGTAATTGATAATGCTACTGTGAAAAATGCTTTCAATTTCCCCCCTAAATCCTATTTTGGTAGCCATCTGGGCTCCCTAAACTGCTCCCATGGGAACAGAGGTAATAGATAGTAATTACTCTGAAGTCATTTACTTTTTAGAAGTGTTTAGTGCTTATCAGTTTTACAATTAAAAAGAAAACGAGCTTATCTGTGTACTTATTTTTAACTCAGTGTGTGTTTTAATAGCACTTTTACATAATTTGATGAGAAGGACAAAGTCTTGAGGTTAGAGAGCCCCTCTGTGTTAATGAGAACATCAGTAGGTTACACAATAAGGTTTTATATTGTGCCAATTTTAATTATAAATATGAGTTAATTAAAAAAAACATCAAAATATGACATGAATGACCTTGTTGGGAATGCAAGATAAATATACAATGAACACCTAATTAAAACCCTGCTTCATTCATCAAGGTAACATTGTTTCCAATAACCTAAGCAGAGTTATTAACATTAAAAATGTGTCCAAAAAGATCTTGTGGTGATTAATTTAAAAATAATTCAAAAATGTCTCTAATTTGTATTAGGTTGCAGAGAGTTATTCAGGAATGGCGTGATGTGATAATCTGACTTGCATTTGTTCTTGAGGCTTAATTAAATAATTTTTTTTAAAAATTCACTCAGGTCAGCATACATGGCTATATTACTGGTGTGCCTTGATTTCTCTGTTACGTCAGTAATAAAAAAACAAGCCGTGTGATGGTGGTGGGAGTGTGGAAATGAAACTGCATTTTTTTTTGTTTAAGAAACAGATCAAATGCCTGAACATTTAATTTCATCTTGTAATCTGTATAGCCTGATAACATTATACTACATTCAAATAGGTTAGTCATATAATTATATGTCACAGTGGAAAAATGTGTTATTTGATGAAGTCATGACGTGATCGCACTATGTCATTATTTGTAAGAAAGAGAAAATGCCAGGATGCATGCCAGCTTCATTTCAGCCATAAGTTATTTTGATAAACTCCAAGCTGCAAGAAAATGTTTTTTATTAACTATGTCTCTGACACGGATTTTATCAAATGCACATTTACATTCTGTTAATATTGTGTTCACAAATGGAGTTACAGTACAGCTCTTTTTTTTTAATTAGTCAAAATCTATTAAATTTATTTTAATATACTAATTAACCCTAAACTGTCTGAGCACAAGATGTCACATTAGTGCCATGGATAGTGCTGCCACCCTTCAGGTCCTAGGTTTGAATCCTGTGATCAATGTTATAATAATAATAATAATAATACATTTTATTTTTATAGGACCTTTCCCATGCTCATATGGGAATATGGACTTCACACATTCTTTTTTTATTTTCTCCTACATTCCCAAAGTCATGTGCATTAGTTTATCTGGGGTTTGAAAGTGGACTGTGTGACTGTGGCCTTGTGTGACTGGACCACTGCAATGGCCTGGTGTCCCATTTCTTCCTTCATGCCTAGTGATGTTGAAAGAGGCTCTGACCCTGCATGACCTTGTATTGGGTTAAACGAGTCTGAGAAAGCTATATCATGTTTAAGAAGAAGATATCATTTTTGTAAGTAAGGGTAACAGCCTGCCCACTCTTTTACAGTTACATTTTTTACCTCACAAGGGCCAGGCCCTAATTTCTATTAATTATCTTGTTACCATTTTCACCACAATAAATCAAATGCACTGGTTCCTATTCCTTCATCTAACAGTAAACAATATTAAATGAAAATTTCTTTTTCTGGCAGTGCCATCATTAATAGGTGTATTGTAAGCAGAAAGCAGCTTTTCCTGGCTAAAATAAAACCTTGCTTTTTTACACAAATTCACCCAGTACTCAATTTCCTTCTCATTCACTACTTAACCTTAGTAATATAAAAATGACAGGAACAAATCTTCATTAAGTGCTAAACCAAACCTTTTTACTTTACTTAGTTAACTAACTATATATGCATGAGCACTATAAAATTATTCAGTTTTAACTAAACTAAATAAATGATAAAAGATAAATCTATCTATCTATCTATCTATCTATCTATCTATCTATCTATCTATCTATCTATCTATCCACTAAATAGTTACACTGTGCAAATAAAGCAGTCACTGGCCTCTCATCATAAGCAAGCAGAAAACAAATAAGTGAACAAAGCCGAATGCCTTTCGTTTTTCAGCTCCTTCATGATAAGCGGATGTCTATTTCATCACCATGCAACTCCAGGCTACAAGTCTCTCCAACCAGTCTGACACAGAAATGAATTTACTGAAATACCAGTTAAAATTTATTCACTAACTAAACTATATTTAACTTTCTATCACCAACATCCTTTCATTTTTTATGGCAAAGTACATATACATCTGGTGTTGCTGCTGCTTCACCACCTGAGGCCACAGGTCCACCACGCCTTCGACCCTCTGCAGTTCGCATACCAGGAGAAGGTGGGAGCGGAGGATGCCATCATCTATATGCTACACCGATCGCTCTCCCACTTGGACATAGGCAGTGGTGCTATAAGAATTATGTTTCTGAACTTCTCTAGCGCCTTCAACACCATCCAGCCTCTGCTCCTTAAGAACAAGCTGACAGAGATGGGAGTAGATTCATACCTGGTAGCATGGATCATGGACTATCTTACAGACAGACCTTAATATGTGCGTCTCAGGAACTGCAGGTCTGACATTGTGGTCAGCAACACAGGAGCGCCGCAGGGGACTGTACTTTTTCTGGTCCTGTTCAGCCGATATACATCAGACTTCCAATACAACTCGGAGTCCTGCCACGTGCAAAAGTTCGCTGACGACACTGCTATCGTGGGCTGCATCAGGAGTGGGCAGGAGGAGGAGTACAGGAACCTAATCAAGGACTTTGTTAAATGGTGTGACTCAAACCACTTACACTTGAACACCAACAAAACCAAGGAGCTGGTGGTGGATTTTAGGAGACCCAGGCCCCCTCCTGGACCCTGTGATCATCAGAGGTGACTGTGTGCAGAGGGTGCAGACCTATAAATACCTGGGAATGCAGCTGGATGATAAATTGGACTGGACTGCTAATACTGATGCTCTGTGCAAGAGAAGACAGAGCCGACTATACTTCCTTAGAATACTGGCGTCCTTCAACATCTGCAATAAGATGCTGCAGATGTTCTATGAGACGGTTGTGGTGAGTGCCCTCTTCTACGCGGTGGTGTGCTGGGGAGGCAGCATAAAGAAGAGAGATGCCTCATGCCTGGACAAACTGGTGAGGAAAGCAGGCTCTATTGTAGGCACGGAGCTGGACAGTTTGACATCCGTGGCAGAGCAAGGGGCACTGAGCAGGCTCCTGTCAATCATGAAGAATTCACTGCATCCACTGAACAGAATAATCTCCAGACAGAGGAGCATCTTCAGCGACAGACTGCTGTCACTGTCCTGCTCCACTGACAGACTGAGGAGATTGTTCCTCCTCCACACTATATGACTCTTCAGTTCCACCTGGGGGGTTAAACGTTAACATTATACAAAATTAAAGTCTGTTAAACTGCCTTTTTATCACTATTTAATTTAATATATATATTTTTTTATCAGTATGCTGTTGCTGGAGTATGTGAATTTCCCCTTGGGATTAATAAAGTATCTATCTATCTATCTATCTATCTATCTATCTATCTATCTATCTATCTATCTATCTATCTATCTATCTCTACAGGACCTGTCGACACGCTATGTAGCCGCCTCTAACACAACTTTAACCGTCACGTGACACCTTCCTTTTTGGATTTTTCACTGATTTGGTCTCACTTTAGTCACCTTCAGACATTTTTTTTTTTTTGTTTTTCACTCTTTCACTCCTAGTTACTCATGTCCAGGTCAACAACCATCAGGGTAACATGGGAGTGCACCATGGGGTCCTGCTTACAAAGAGATTTTTGCTTATGTGAAAAAAGAAAATATGTAATAAAAGGAAAAGCTCATGTTTTGTCCAAACAAAGGTATGTCCAGCTTAATTCATCACTGCTTGCAATAGTTAAAACTGATTTATTACACCTTATAAGAAACATTGAATATAAAGAGGCCTTATACATTAGCACACATAGTATAGTTACCCTTTTAGTTTCATGGTTTTGTATTTTCTCTCCATGTGTGCAATTGTTTTTTTTTTTTTAATTTTATTTAAAATAGGGCAGAACAGTGACACAAGAGTGTAAGGGACCAAGGTTCACGTATAATCAGGTCCACACTAGATAGAGTTTGCAAGTTCTCCCTGTGTCAGTATAGGTTTCTTCTGGGTGCTCCCATTTATTCTCACAGTCCAAGGACATGCAAGTTAGGTGAATTGGTGATGATAAATTGGCTCTACTGTGTGTGTGTGTGTGTGTGTGTGTGTGTGCTTTCACTGGTTTGTTCCTGCCTTGTACCCTAAGGTAGCTGGGATAGGCTCTAGCACCTCCATGACCCCAGTCTAAATTAAGTGTGTTAGAATATGACATGACAAGTTTTAAAATATCTTTCCAGTGCATGACTGAGTGGTAAAAACACTGTTAACAGTATATTAAATGGAGAAATTATTATGGGGGTTACCTATGACTTCAGCTGTAGTTCAGATTATGGATTTGTGAAGCTGATCTCTTCAATCTGTAAATTCAGTAGTTTAACAGCTGTCTTTGTACTAAGCAATATCACACATCGGCTTTGGTGCAGGTTTACATTAGATTGCTATGCATTAAGACAGTTTTTTTATTTTTTTCTTTATGTTTATTTGTGTTTATGAGTGTTGAGTGCTGTGTTGGTGTTCTGTGTGTGTTTCAGGTATCATGTGTTTGGATTGGAACAACCTTCCTTGTCTTATTACCTGCAATGTTCTTCATGAGGAACTTTTGTTTGCTACCATCTCTGTTACTTATGCACTCTCAGGTTTATCCACTGTGAATCGAAAATACTGAGAACTTTATTTTTACTGTAAATCAAGTGCCATCCTCTAAATTTGCTCCGACGCTAACCCTTTATTGAAGAAAAAAGAATTTCATGTTGACCCCCTATAAAGTTTTGGAGTTTATTTTCCTACTTGAAAACCCATAACAGATTTATTATTGAAATATGTGATATTGAAAATATTGATATTGAAATATGTGATATTCATATTCGTATGAGTAAATCCATGTACCTGAATGGAGTAGTGGGAGGGGGGCCTTTTTAATTTCCAGTACCCTGGGGCCCGTGGGGATCCTAATCTGGCCTTGTAGTTACTCCATCCACATCCTCTCTGCTTCATCTCATGCCCTCCTTCCCCTCGACTCCACATGCATCTGCGCTGTGTTACTCCCTACTCTCTACTCAGGACCCTATTACGGCAGGTTACTCACCTAACGGGTTGGATAAAGCAAGACAGGGTATCCTCTTCATGTACTGCTCTACTGTATATGGCAAGTAAAAATTCTTAACAAACTTTATTTAAAACTTGTTTCAGCTGGGCTAGATAACGAAACCAGAATGAGTCCCTGAGTTTTATTTAAAAGCAGACCATTAGTAGTTGTCATGTTAAAAAAAAATGTATGAATATATAAGAAATTACAAATACATGATCATATTAGGGCGGCACGGTGGTAGCACTGCTGCCTCGCAGTTAGGAGACCCGGGTTCGCTTCCCGGGTCCTCCCTGCGTGGAGTTTGCATGTTCTCCCGTGTCTGCGTGGGTTTCCTCCGGGCGCTCCGGTTTCCTCCCACAGTCCAAAGACATGCAGGTTAGGTGGATTGGCGATTCTAATTTGGCCCTAGTGTGTGCTTGGTGTGTGGGTGTGTTTGTGTGTGTCCTGCGGTGGGTTGGCACCCTGCCCAGGATTGGTTCCTGCCTTGTGCCCTGTGTTGGCTGGGATTGGCTCCGGCAGACCCCCATGACCCTGTATTCGGATTCAGCGGGTTAGAAAATGGATGGATGGATGGATGGATGATCATATTAAAAAAAAACTGAACTATTCTTTATTGAAAAAGTAACTACAATAAATATATATAATTAAGTTGCAAACATTGAAGTGCGCAGCCCTGATCTAAAATAGCGAGGATCAAAAAAAAAAAATAATAATAATTACATAAAGCATTTTTATAACAAATTGAAATGAATGAAAATTGACATTTTTTCTGTATGCAGCCAAAATAAATCACTGCAGATTGTATTATGAACAGTTGTTGTACCTAGAATGCTGCAGTGCACATTCAACACAAGTGAAAAGTACAGTAAAACAGCAGTAATGTTAGAACAGCAGGCCAACTAATTAAATGAGTTTCCACTAAAGTTTCAACAATTAAAATGGCAAGAAACCGTTTACTTACCTAAAGTTAAAGAAGTGGGTTTGGATTACACATTGCATAAAAGGCGTTATAATCAGCAGCCGACTTTGTGCAGGGGTTAGTACTGCTACCTCATAGCTCCATAGGCCTGAGTATAAATCCCGGCATGAGCAATGTCTGCAGGGAGTTTGCACTTTCTCCTTTTCTGATGATTTAGTAGTGTCTTCTTTATCACTGTTTTCCTTCCCCTTTTTTCACAATGGCCTGCCAATAGTTGATAAGCATTTTTGATTGGGCAAATCCTTAATGGTTATCAAGGGAAAAGCTGGAAAAGAATGGCCATTTGTAAATGTAAGCATAAGAAGTCCTTATGACAAGAATTATAAACATTATCTTTTTTCAGGTGGTATGCAGCATTTGCCTTTCCTCATGATCTTAATTGATTTTCACTCAATATAATTCTTTCCACAAAAGGGTGTTTAAAGATTCTAAATCAGAAAACTTGTTTTCAGTAGTTTCATTTCAGTGGGAAGAAACCAGAGTACCTAAAGGAAAACAGCCTTTTCTTTTCATTGCTGTCATCATTAGGGGAATTTTAGACAGGGATGCAAGTGTGCCATGCATGCATTATTTTAAAAGCCATACTGTACCTGCTGGAGTCTCCATTTGTGCATTGTCTTTCGATTCACTCTTAGTTTAAGCAAATTCTAATATGTCTGTCATCAAATTCCACTCTTCACTATTTATAGATACTTGGAAAGTTTGGTTAATTGCTTTGGGATATTACGCTGTCTCCTATCTTCTTTTGCAAATTTACATTCAAAAGTTATGCCTATAAAGTAAAACTGACTTTCATGCGGGCATCGCTAACTAAAATGCCTTGTAGGAAAAAGAAGCTGGATCACAGTAAGAAATTGAAATGCTATGTTAAATTATGTTTTGTGATCGGCAAATAAACAAATTTTTCATTTGGCTGTACTCTTTTTTTTTTAATTGAAAACACAGAATCCAATATTGTTTTGGCAAGGTAACTATTCAGTTAGGTTTATGGGAACTGCAGGAAAAAAATATGGGAGTAGCAGTTGTCTCTCCATTTCAAATATGACATTTCAGCTCACTTCCTGTTTGTTTGCTAAACTGAACTGGACACTGTGCTCTTCAGAGGTGCAAAATGTATCAACGTTGGTATATTTGCACACCTTCGTTTTTGCATTTGAGCTCTGCAAAAGAGTTTTTCTCATCTGAGACATCAGTTATTCTCCCCTCTTCCGTGTCTTCTTTTGCAATAAAAATAAAACTGTAACGTGAATTCTTGTTTGACTTTTTTTTAAGTGTCTGTCAAGGGTGATCACTTTCTGAGAACAGGCAGCCTTCATGATCCTTGAGTACAGTAAAGGTGCATGTTAATTTCTGTTATTCCTTATTGGCAGTGTTCCAATGAAAAAAAAAATTAATTCACTAAGGCATCCTAAGGCAGCCTGCTGAGGAAGGATAAGACGCCTGGGTGCTTTTGGCTACTGATTGCTGACCAATGATCATGATCATTTTCATTCTGCTTTTCCTGATAAGGGTTAAGGTATCAAACACGCTGAGCTGGGCTCACCAGATCCCCATATCTCCAACAACATCCTTCATCTGCCTTTTAGGAAATACCCAGACACTCCCAGAATAGTTTGGAGATATAATTTCTCAAGCTTGTCCTGTATCTGGCCTTCGGTTTTCTCCCAGTAGGCCATCCCTGGCACACATCCTGTGGAAAGCTCCAAGGAGGCATTCTAACTACCTTAGCATCAACACAGGCTCCTCTTGATCTAAAGAAGCAGTGATTCTACATTGAGGTGTTTATGAAGAGTAAGCCCAGTGCAGGGAACTTGTATCAGTAGTACTTTTGTACTTGTGATCTCATTTTTTCAGTCATTACCCACAGCTCATGACCTTATGTGAGAATGGATATATAGCCAAGGCAGTAAGTTGTTAGTTTCTTCTATAGTCTTAGATACTGCTTCAGCATCATGACCCTGTGCCATACTCCTAAAACATCTGCAGAATAATTGATTAATCTGTCAGTCTCACAATACTCTCAACATTCACTTATGAATTAAACCCATAGCTACTTAAACTCCTTCATTTAAGGCAGCTGCTCTACCCTTACTTACAGGGTATAAGCCACTCTTTCCAGCTGAGGATCATAATATCAGATTTTGAGGTGTTAATTCTCATCCCAACCACATCACACTCAGCTACATACCATTCTAGTGTGCACTGTAGATCATTCTGATGAAGTGTCGAGGACAGCATTATTTGCAAACAGTTTAGATACAACCTTAAGGTTTTCAGAATGGATACTGTCCTACTATCCAAGCATCAGCTTTTCCTTGATGGCCTGTGTGTGAAAATTGTGAACAGGTAAGGAGATAATGTGCACCTTTTGGCAAAGTCCAGTGCCCATACTGGATGGTCATACCCTAACAGCAAAAATGCAAACAAATATGTTAACTCTTCAAATACAGGATCTGAATGGCATGTAGCAGTAGCCAAGGAACACCATACTCTTTTTAGTCCTTTCAAAAAATGCCATGGGGTATGTAGTCATAAGCTTTTTCCAAGTTCAAAGCGCACATATGAGTGACGTTCAAAAAGTTTCTGCACTTTTCTACTCTTGTTGGAAATGGTGAAGGTGAGAGGAGTAGTATTTGGACATTAAAAAGTTGGGACAATGCTGGGGAAATTGCATCGCAGACAAAGGTGACTATGTAGAAAAGTGATGTAATTTGTTTTTGAAATTCTTAATAATAGAGTTAAAAAAAAGTTTGGAAGCTTTTTGAACGTCCCTCGTAGATGTGATTAACAAACTCCCATGATCCCTCAATTATTTGTAGAAGGATAAAGAGTTGGCCCACTAGGCTATGCTTAGGGTGGAATTCACAATGCTCTCAGTTCCAACACATCAGCAAGGGCTTTTTCAGAGAGGCTGAGAAGCGTGATCATTTGATAATTGGAATAACCCTCTTATACCGGTTTTTAGATACTATGGACTATCACGTTGGTCTGCAAGTCCCATGGGAAGATCCGTTCCTCTCACACAAGAGAAAAAGGGTTTGTAAAGAAACCACACTCACAGTCTCCCGTGCTTTTAGAAGTTCTGTTCAGATCTCATCCACTCCTACAGACTTGCCACTATGGAACTTTATAATTGTCACCATGGCATTAGTCACTGAAATGCACCCCAACCCACTAGGCAGGGCATTACTACCAAGTTTAGAAGAGGAAGAAATGACAGAACTGTGATAATAATGCTGCTCAGTTACAAAAACTTAAAAAAGAATTTCATTGGAGTTCTAGTGGAATTTACAGCTTTGTCAGACAGATGATAATTACATCTAAAATAAAAATAATCAAGGAAGCATAAACACTTTGTTACTTTTTAAAAAGTAGTATCTATCATAAATTCGTTGCTCTTCAAAGATATGCAGAAATCCTTAATTCCTAAAGGCAATTTGATTGGCTTAGTGAACAGTCAGAAAAGCAAAGATTAAATACAAAATAATAATAAATGGTTAAGAGGATACGGGCTATGAACAGGCCTAAAAGGCACAGATACTTGCATAGCACTTTGAAAAAAAAATGTTTAGTGGCGATCATAAAGATAAGCGTGCACTTCAGTGTAGAATACAAGAATCAAACATATCTTCCGAATTTGAAAGAAGCTGTATGTGTTGAAAAATAAAAACATTACTCTTTATTAAACCACTTTAAATCTGATAAAAATGTGCAAGGTTTGTAACTTGACTTTTATAGATTATAGTTTAAGCCCTCCACCCAAACAGAATGATGATTTTATAATAGGCACCCATGATATATTCAGACTTTAAAAATCACCTCAGTTAATCTCTTTCTAAGGCTGCATTGAGGAGTTAATGTTACTTTTACTCAAGCGTCCATAATTGCATTTGGCTCAATTATTTAACTGAATTTATAACTCATACAGTTGTGTCATTGTACCAATGCCATTTTCATGATGGCATAGAACCAATTAGTAGATTGCAGCCTATTTTGTATAAGTGTTTGAAGTACAGCTGACACATTTCCTTTCTTTTACTTAAATAAGCTGATATATTTACTAAATTTTGACCTTCTAAATTTTTAATAGTTTATAAAAATAATATAATCAATGCCTCGTAAGAGAAATACATTTTTGATAGACATGATTTCCAGAGGCATTAAAGCAAAGAAAAATCAAATAGTTCTAAGATAATGGCATGACTTACTTGTGGCAGGAATTTAACGTTTCAGGCAAAATAAAATTGTTGCATCACCTTCGATACATCCTGTGGTGGGATAATTAATTCAAATCAATTCTATTTAGTCTCAGAACTGGCACACGTTTACATTAATACTGCAGTAACTGAAAAATTGTAAATAGACATTAAGAGTAGATATAAAGTTCTATACACCTTTTTGTTTCCAATGCCGGAATTTAAGAACTTCTAAATTTAGCAAGGATGGAAGATTCAGTTAAATGTTTTTGTACAGTATAATTCATATTTTTGAGAAGATGAGGCAAACAAGCTTCATTCAAACAAGGTGAGTTATTGCTTCTTATTTGTAAAATACTTTGTTTCTAATACCACAATAAACATGAATTCGCTGAGCTGGTTAGAAAATGAATAAACGGACTTTATGAACATCATGACAAATAAAATTAAAGTGTCACCCTAAACTACTCGATGCCAAAATTGCAAAGCAATTTTTATGAATGTCTGTGTCATAAGTGTAAGGTTTTTAAATTCCCATCCAAGAAACTTGTTTGTGTCACACAGGGAGTAAAAGGGTGGTTTCAGATCCAACGTATTAGTTACTTACTATAGCTACTCTCTGCTGATTTATATTGGTTCTTCAAAAAAATTTCCAATTGCTGAGAAACTTTACATATAATACAGAACTGGTTCTCAATCGAGAAGTTTTATTTTAACACGGCGGGGTTTTTTTTTCTTTCTAAAATCTACTATAATCAAATGTACCTTTTGAATATTGCACTTATTTTACTTACATAAAGAGGTAATGTGATTACAAATAGCCTAACTTCCTCACAGCACGAGTGACCAGGGTTTGACTGGTGAGCTTGGACTGCCCCTGCACTGAGCCCATTCTCCCCATGTTTGCATGAGTTTTCTCAATCTCTTCTTTTTTCCTGACTTAACTCAAACATGTGCATTTTAGGCTGAATAGCAAATTGAAATTGAGTGAGGAGGGGCAAGAGTATGACATTCCCTTCCATGGTTGTTTCAAATCTGAAACCCACTGCTGATGGAAGAAAGTCTTTAATGATAAGGGATTTAGGAGTGTAACTGTAATTTAGAAGCTTGCACTGATTTCACTCCCAGTGTTAAATAAAACCATCATAACGAAAAGTGTTAATGTGTGAATTGTCATATATGCGTATGGACAAAACAGTGCATGATTTTATCATGTGGAAAAAAAAGAGTTGACAAAAATGTTGCAGATACAGCATTTGTTGTGATAAATAAGAACATCCATCTATCCATTATCCAACCCGCTATATCCTAACTACAGGGTCACGGGGGTCTGCTGGAGCCAAACCCAGCCAACACAGGGCTAAAGGCAGGAAACAAACCCCAAGCAGGGCGCCAGCCCACCGCAGGGCACACGCTAGGGACAATTTAGAATCGCTAAATAGACTGTGGGAGGAAACCCACACAGACACAGGGAGAACATACAAACTCCACACAGGGAGGACCTGGGAAGCGAACCCGAGTCTCCTAACTGCGAGGCAGCACCGTGCCACCCCTATAAATAAATAAGAACAGTAATTTGTAATTTTTCAAAAGCATGCATAATGGAAATCCATTGTATTGATGATTCTGAAGAAAAAGACTAAAAAAACAGACAGCAGGTATGCTGTGTTGTTGTGTCTTCACACTCAGATAGCAAACAACATGTGTATTGCACTTTGTTGCCTTAATTCAAGACATGGTTATCAATTTAAGAATGCTCTAATACTATGGAAGAAGATACTCACAATTTTATTAAAAAGTAACCAAATACATAAACAAATTGCCGCTTTACAGTATTTTTTATGAAATAAAGTCAAAATATCTATATTATGTCATCAGTTGAAGCCAGGAGCTGAAAACCCATGAAGTGGTGAGGAAAGGTGAGAGAGGTCATGCAGAAACCTAGTAACAAACCCCAGCCATGCCTCCTTGACATGACTTAAGAAGCATTCTGCAGAACCTAGCAATGACAAAAATTGAGAGGAAATTAGAAAACAGCAAAACAACAAATCCCTCCCCCAGCTGTCACTTCTCTGCCCCCGATCTTTGCACATGATCAGAAAAAGTACATCCCACATCCTACCACACACTGTAAGCTAAAATAAATGAAAAAGCGATTGTCCTTTACCCAAACATAAATGAAATTCCAAGGGTAATAAACTTATTTTCCATTTGGAATCAGACACAGTATTATACATTAACATGGTTAACTGAGTAATTGCAATTAATAATTAACAATTACAGGATGGGACTGTTTTCTTGGTTTTTTTTTTTTGGAACTCTGTTAATCAAAATTTGTGAACAACATTTTGAAAGTGTACAAGTATCTACTAGAAAAACTATAAATAAGTATCAGACTGATATATTAATATCCTGGAAATGTATTCCTAAATTAACAAGACACACATAGACACACATAGACACACATATGTGTGTCTGTGAAGTTCTCATAATTTGAATATCATTGTATGTTTATATGTGAGTGCATGTAAAAACTGTATACATATCTTCACTATAGAAATGCTGCAGCGTCCAACACTGGAAACCCAAGGCTGCCTTTTTATCTCTGTTGGTGTGTTGAATTGACAAGCATCTAGTAAAAGGGAATGCTGTATCCTCCACTGATTCTTCTTTCTAAATGAGAGCTATTGCCCCTCTTAGATAAAGGTTAATAGTAATTTGGAAGAACATTAAGCTCTGCTTATTTTTATTTCTCATCAAAAAAGGAAATAGTCTAGCAACACAAATCTCCAATGTCCATTACAGCTCACCTTTGCTGGGTAAAAAAAGTAAACATTTTAATTTTTTCAGTGTTAATAGATTTAATGTTCATTTGTCTGTAGCCTGCAGGCAGGAATCAATGACATTTGAAATAATTGTTGTTACAGGGGTAATCTCTGGAGGAAAATGGTGCAAAACTGTAGAGAAGATTTGAGTAAATTACTGTGTCAGCTTCTATTTATTTGCTACATGATTGCCAGAGGCAGCGCTTCAAGATAACCATTAGGAGCCTGGACCATAAAGAAAGAAAACGCGTTGCCATTGCCGAAAAGTTAGCGTGTAATGCGGCAAGTTATCAGTAAAGTGCTCCCTGTAGAGAGAGTGTAAGGTGCCGGGGGGAAATAAGACTGCGTAAATGTAAGACGACCAAATTATGTTTCTTTCACAGAGCTCTGTTTATACAGAGGGGAAAGAAGACAGATAGATAGATAGATAGATAGATAGATAGATAGATAGATAGATAGATAGATAGATAGATAGATAGATAGAAACAGAATAAAAAATAAAATTATCCAATGAACTGCATACTGTATGCTTTCTTACGTAATGTTAGAGGGAAGTCTGTAAGGTAAATGCTACTGGATATGCAATAAGTTTTCTTTTTACTGGACGTGCACTTGAAATATCTTTAGGAGGGCTGCTATCCTGAGAAAGGTGCAACGTGTGCTTTTTTTATAACAGAATTACAGCCCCTCAGTCGATCTGTTGGCTGTCTTCATTACCATTGGCTAACTAACCAACCATCAAAGGTCATATATAGCTAACTGTCAAAACACAGCAGTAAAAACCCTAATTGTACATGAACTATTGTGATATGGAGATTAAGATTTGCAATTTATATAAAAAGAACCTGAGCTACACTGTAATGTATTCTTGGCTTTCTTTGAATTCAAAGTATGCTGACAGTTCAATGCAGTGCCTAGAAAACGAAAAATGTTCCAGTTTTCTGCTGGTGTCTCAGATCTCCTTTAGAAGTGTCATTTTACTCATTTTATTGTTTCCGCAGAGGTTTTAAACTACTTGTATGACAGCATCTGCTCCTAAAAGGCTTCAGAGATATTGCTGTGAATTTAAGTACTTTTTTCATTAGTAGAACATAAAACAAATTAAGGATTAGATTGTAGGACACAGTGTGTGGCGAAATAATACTGCTTAAATTTCAGAGCTATGAAAACAGGTAGGTCCAAGGTGTGTTGGTAAAAGTTCACAGAAGATTCAAATGTGATAGAAAATCATTGATTGTTTCTCAGTTAAACACGGAGAGTGTCTGTCACTGATGTATGACTTTATGACATATTAGAAGAAAGCGTGCAGAAAAATAACTGATTTTCTCTTCCTCTTCTTTTATAAATGTAATGCTGAAAACGTTGTAAGTGCTAAGTTGGACAACTTCAGGCTATCTATTGTGAATTTCGTTTTTATGTATTTACATTCTTCCATAGCGTTAAAAAAAATCAATATTATCAATATGTGTTAATGGGTCATTTGATCATTTCACAGAGTTAGAGGTAAATATTTTTTTTCTTGTATTTTTCTGTCTTTATTTTTAAGTAATGCATGATGTTTTGTGATACAAGACAAGGTGTACAGCAAATTAATAATCCATCCCTGCATTCTCTGAATCTGCTGTCCTTATTAATTCGAATCATTAAGTCAATTCCTATTTCAACAGCATTGGAACCAAGTAAACAAACTCTAAAAGGGATGCCAGTACTTTACAGAACCACTCATACCAGGCCATTTAGGGATGCCATTTACACTATCAGTTAAGGAGAAAAAGAAGAGTACTCAATGGAAACAAGAAAAATGTATACACTATAAGCTGACAGTTGAAACCTGAGAATTCAATCCTCGTGTCTGGAGCTTTGAAGCAGCAGTTAACCACTGCGCCACCCCATAAGAAACCTAAGAAATTTGACAAACGAGAAGGGACCATTTAGTCTATCAAGCCTTTTGTGTTTAGCTAATAGCTAAGTTGCCCCAATATCTCATTGAGATTCTTCTGAAGGGCTGTCAAGATTTTGAAAAATTATTACGAAAAATGTACTTATTAAATATTTGAGTTCTTGCCTAATAAAATATCTTGCAGTGAAAATCTATGCAATAAAAAATAAAAGACGTTATAAAATGATTTTTCTTTCTTTTCATATATTTATTGGCAAAAATACTTAATGCAGGGTGTTGGGAACCAGAGCTTATCCTAGCAGCACTGGATACATGGCAGGAACCAGTCCTGGACAGTGCAAGTCCATCACAGGGAACACTGCCTGTCACACACACACACAAACTCAGATGAACCCAGTTTCAAATCATCACTTAACACGAATGTCTCTGTGATGTGAGCAGATAGTCCATGAAGATACATGAGCGCATTTCCAAGGCCAAGATACAAAGTCAGGACTCAGGGCCTCTGAGGCAGGACTTAACCACCACCATGCTCCTTAGATTCACTGATATTACATTAATAATAATAATTTATTTCTTCATTTATTTTGTGTATTTCCCTGGTTCCTGTCGTACACCTGATGTTGCTAGGGTAGACTCCAGCATCATGTAAAGCTAAAATTGGATTAAGCTGGTTCAAAACTGCATGGATAGTTGCAATTTTTGCTTTGTTATTCTAAAGGTTTTTTTAGCAATATTGCCTACGGAAAGTTCTGTAATGCTTTTTACAAAAGAACTGTTTATTAAATGAATTTGTTAAAGTCTAGAAGTCATTATGTCTTGACCATCATTTCTCAAGAAGATTGTGCTCTTGATTTTGTAAGGGTCATGCGCATACAAAAAGTTCATGAAAAAAAAAAATTGAAGAGCGCCTCGTAAATAAAAGAAGATCGCAAATGTAAACATGGCATAGTTTACTATTTGCAATATTCATGTGAAGAGTGGTACATGAGATTACAAATGGATCCATCGACTTTTTAATCCAGGATTTAAGAAGCAGACAATTAACAGGAAGTGTGGATGGTAAGCAAGGGCTGAATTAATTAAATGACACTGATACACAGCAGCAATTGGGATGAAGAAGAAAAAGGGTTGAAACAGTTTGTAGGGTCTGCTAAACAAATGCTGCTGGTCCCTGTGGGGAAGAGATTATTATAGGCTCCATGTCTGTCAAACGTAAGAACACAATAAAAAGAAGAGCCTGGGGCGGTACGCTAGCCTCAGAGGGACGTGAAGACCCCAGCTCTCCGCAGCAACCTCACCACTGCCAAAGAATTTCTGTAATCTGTTGGCTGATTGTGGTGATCCCGTGGTTCTGCCTAGCAATGCTGCCGGCCCAGCTTTTGTCGGCAAGCCTCAAAGAGGGGTGGCAGGAGGGGTGAATGTCCCTTTCTGGAGCTGTCCTTATAAAAAGCTCCATGCTATTGTCCAAAAGGCACAATTGCACTTTTCTGATCTTTTGTCCTCTCCTGTTGACAGTGGTTATTAACTAAGCAGTCGGACATGGAAAGGATATGACCCCCACCACCACAAACCTCTTTGCTACAGCCAGGAGGGGAAGCAAGCACAAGGTTTACTTGTAGCATTAGATTTAAAAAGAGCTTGTGGAGCTTATGTGAAAGGGCAAAGCGGAAGGGGGTGGGGCAGATTGGGAGACAAAGAGAGAAAAAGATACAGTGGCTGGCATGAAAATGGCAAAAAGAGATGGCAAAACAAGAAAAAAAGAGACTTTCTTCATTGTGAGCAGTTTTTTTTTTTTTTTTTTCTTCAAACAGATGCTAAGGCAGATGGTAGCGAATTAACAGAAAATGGGAGAAGAAGGAATGAGAAAGCACATTACTGGTCCAGAGAGGGTGGACATTAAAAAATAAAGATTAAGGAGAAAAAAAAAAAAGTTAGAACACAGGCTCAGTAGGGGGTGGGGGGCTGTGGAGGGAGGCTGTAAAATAAAGGGGTGGAGGATCCCAGCACAGAGAGACAACTCATGGTAATAATCAAAGGCATGAAATTACAAGTGTAAAATTTGTGGGACCCACGGGTGTGACGTGCCCTGGCTCTCAGCTCACAATCTATTCTGGAATTACCTAGGCTCGGTCATGTCTACCCATCATTAATAATCAGGAGAGTAGCACAGATCCAGACAAAATGTTCATCCTCTATTAAAGGAGGCTGCTTAACAGCCTTAGCTGCTGAAGGGGCATTATTATGAATGTCTGAGTCACAGGTGGAGTAGACGTCTATGGAGGAATATTAGGCAAAATTGAGTGGCTTTTAATTTCTTTTAATTTCTTTCTAACAAGGGAGAAAGCCGGGAGAGCTGACAATACATTGGAAATGACTGGTTTGCCATGAAAAAAAAAAAAAAACAACTTTTTCTAATTAGTAAGGAAACACAATTTTACATGCATAAAAGCATTGCACAGACATCCAGTGAAATCTTGTTGTTTCTGCATTGGTTTAGGGAAAGAAAAATCCACAGTGACAATCAGAAATATCATTGCTAGGTGTTATCTTAACTTCAACAGAAAGAAGGCAGTTAAAATCAAAAGAAAAACCTTTGGGTTTTGTTTTGGTCCCAGTTGTCAGGAAGCCATTGGTATAATAAGCAAATATCAGGGATTATGGATTAAGCAGCTGGTAGGGCAAGATGTAGCATCCCTGCTTAACCCCACAGCTCACGAAGACAAGCAGCTCTTTAATGTGAGAGCTACATACTGCGCCTCAGCTCCAGCTCCCTTTGCTTTATTAGCCCTAAATAGCATTGAGAAGCATAGAAAGGAAGGAACCCTGCCAGTTGCATCAATGTGCTAAATACACGCAACCAAATTGCTCTAAATTGGATTTTTGGCAGGAGTCTAATTTTCAGATAGACTTAACCGTATTAAGTAAAACTGCTGTCCTTGGTGGGGAAGTACAGTGGGAGGGGAACAGATCAAATACTTACAGCTCCAGTTCTCGGGATCAGTAATAAAAAATAAATAAAGTCACAGGACACGTGCAAGTGTACTTGACCTTGAATAGAGCTATTAAAAAAAATGGATTATTTTTTGGCTTCAGAACTAATGGCAATTTTAGAAAATATTTTTAAAGTACTGGATGTAGATAATGATGTCAAGTGTAGTAACAATGTACAAATATGTGTTCTTTGGGAAGGCGGTACTGGTTTTTAAAAAGTACTCCGTAACATGTGTATATGTCTTTTTCCAAAGGTATTGCTATTCAATTTTATACACAGTTTAACATGCTTCCTTCTCAACCTTGTAATTAAGCTCACTTTAGTCAAATCATTTTATTAGAGCAGGAAAGTCCCAGATAGCAATAATTTCCAAGGGTTTTATACCACCAGAACACTTTTACTCTGCGTATTTTAGTTATGTCATTGCTAAGGCCTGAATTACTACATCCCTCTCTTTTAATCACTTACCTAGCTCATTTCCCCTTGACTATTAGGACACTGCCATCACAAGAAGATTGTTTCAGAAAATAGCAGGAAGAAAGATGTTGAATGAAGGTCATTTTGAAGTAATCACTGGTTATAATGACTGGCGAAATATTATCACCCCCCACCCTTTATGAGATGAATCCCAGGTCTGATACATTTATGAGGGAGACCACTAAACGTGACTGAGTTAGGAAAGTGTAACATTAAGAGAAGAAATGGTATCTGCCTGTTAGATTTATACTGGCCAAGATGCTGCGCAAAGACACACTTTGTCTTTAGACATGAAAACGGCAAGTGAAATGTTGCAATTCCTGTAGGGGCAAAAGGGAAATTGGTGTTTTTACATTTCTGTATCATTTCTTGCCCATAAGGAATATGGATAACAAATGAAATATTCACTCCTATTGTCTGATTTATTTCTTGTATTATCTGCAAATATCACCCCAACAGTTTAAAGGATAGCTCGCTTCATTCCTGGTCCACTCGCTGGGGGCCTGACAGCCTATCAAGTTTACGCGCATAAACAGGTCAGGATTGTCTGAGCGTTCCAATATGTTATACTTTAAGGTTTTGAGCATGCAGAATTTCTAAGTAGAAATTGAAAAAAGAAAAAATCCTTGAGGGGATGTTACAGAGACCCGTGCCTCTAAAATGATAAATTTGCACGCTGCACATTTTGAAATGGGGGAACAAAATGTTATTAATTTCAAACCAACAGGAGACCAGCACATAACAGTCTCACAGACTGTAACTAATATTATTATCCTGGAGACCCTACCTGACATTGGTTTTTTAGTTTTAGTTGGAGGTTATGTTGTTTGCAGCTCTTGTAATGCTTCTAGCAGTCTTGTCAATGACATTAGAGGCCCCACAGAGCGAGGAAAAGAGAGGCTCAGCCTTCTGTGCTTATAGCACAATGAGACCAATCGGCTCCTTGTAATTGACCATTAATGAACTACAAAGGGCTGTTTACCGAGGGGTACCAATATGGGCATCCGAATCCCCAAGGATGTGTCATTAACATTACTTTTCAACTTTGAGGTGATTATAAAAAAGAGTAATCAGCATACTGTCTGAGGTAAATGAGTTTGTAATTTGAGGATATCTGATATTTGTCTGAATACACTGCACCTCCCCGAGGAGCAGCAATACATTCTGTACAAAACAACAGAACCTGAAAGGAACATCATTGCATAAAGCCTCAGTAGGAAACTGCAATTAATTTAATTCTTTGTTCCTATCCTTACATAATTAGCATCCTGTCTGCTTTTTAGTTTACACATACTTCTTCTCTGAAGAGAAGATATCTATTTTTAAGTTAGTGAAAAATTTACCTGAATTTAAATGAGCTGTTTTTCTTCTCATTGAAGATTTTTTTAACAAGAGCAGGATCTGCATAAATGGATTAAATGAACAAGGGAAAACTGGCATTTTCAAATGTCCAAATTCTCTTTCATGTCCTATGAAGTAGTACATACTGTATATATACTATATATATATATATATACTATATATATATATATATATATATATATATATATATATATATATATATATCCTATATGTACAGGGTGGTCCAGATCTAATTATGCAGATCCAGATTGTCTTGGCGCAAAGATAGTTCTTCATGTCGTCAGTTTGCTCGCTTCTCGATGGTCTGGGATTTTTCAGATCATTTTCTATGTAATAAACTTAATAATTTATAGTGTAATAAAAATTACATAATTACATCTGGACCCGCCTATATATAGGTATATATACACATACTGCAAATATTGAAATGAAGATCTGCTTTTAAAAAAATGGACAATTCTGTTCATAGAGCCATTCAAAATTTAGGATAACTAACCTTCATTCACAGTGCACAGTATCCTCAATCAGGCAAATAAATAGGCCACCTAAAATGTGGAAAATAAATATTGATTAGCAAAAATAAAAAAGGCATAACATTAGAAAAATAAATGTAAGTGATTGATGTCAGTTAACATTTAAAAAGTCGTCTGCATAGCTACAACAAAATCTGACTGTTAGCATGTAGGATCTATGAGCCACATGCTGTATATGACCACTCTAAATTTACCCAAAACAAGCAGCATTAAAGATATAAACTTCATATCACAGCATGTCTTCATTAAAGTGTACATTTACATCAGTTATGTAAATAATTGTCCACTTAGGAGTGATGCAGTAGAGTACAGAATGTATCACTGGATGACAGGCCTTTGGAAGAATGTTTGCTAATATCATGAATCGCTATGACAGTTTTTCTCCTAATAAGATTTGCACATAAGAGAAAATGTACTCAAAATACAGGCCTTAAGCTAAATATTGCTTTCCTGACCTTTCAATCCGGCTTCACTGACAGAAACCACTTAATGCCATTGACAGGCAACTTCATATGAGTGACATGCCTTAGACACTGGTATACTTTGATATAGTCAATTGCTATATTAAAAAAAAAGACTGGATTGGAAAAGGTGAGCAAGAATTATGCTTCATGTTGCTCACAATCAGTGAATGCCTTTTATTTATTTATAGCCAGCGAAATTAATATTTTTTGGCCTATTCTACATTCTTCGTTTCTTTTTTAAATGCCTTTAGTGAGGTTTGGAAAAACACCCATTCATCCATCCATCATTGGACCTGCTTAGTCCAGTTCAGGTAGTTCAGGCTCACGAGAGGCCACGCCCTCTCCCTGCAGCACTGGGTTCAAGGCAGAAGCTAAACGTGAAGGGGCTGCCAGAGCACTGTAGGGTATGCTCACACATCAACCCACAGTCATTTAAAACAAAGCCAAATTCAAGATGCCAGCTAACTTAACATGCATATTTGGAAAGAGGGGAAGACCCAAATAAGCTTGGGGAAATTATAAAAACAGTACAGTACAATAATTCCATACAATTATACTGTCTTTATGACATCCTTTTCTTTTAACACTTTACCTTGGCAAGTATTATTACACCTAAAAACAAAACAACAAAAAAGAGACAATCATAAATATGGTATAAGACCTTAATAAATTGTATTTTTTCATATTCTACTAATATGATGTCACAGAGTTATGCAAGGTGAGAAATTTTTGATCACCAACTAACAATGTAATACATGCAGCTACATTAGAAAGACATTGAAGAAGGGTGTTCCATTTGGGATAAGAAGATGAGTGGGTAAGAAACTACTGAACCACTAAATACTTCCATCAACCAAAATTGAATAGATACTGTATCTAATAAAATCTGACTTGAAGAAGAAAAATATGTGAATATAAGAAGCAAAATATGTGACCAGAAGAGACTGGTACCATCTCTTGCAGGTTGACTGTATTCCTTTTTTTTAACATTTTAGTAAGTTTATTAAAATCAAAAAACGTTCCATACAAGCAAGTCAAGTTCAACAAAAGTAGGTTTGAAACAAGTCGACTGTATTCTTAAACATATTTTGGAACTTTAAGAGAAAACCATAGTGGATGTGAGTGTGAGCTCCTCCTTCACAGAGAGTGTGAGTAAGTTGTCTTGTAGTGAATGAACTGATTTAGGGTATTTCACATATTTTGAAGGCTGTTTAATACCAGTAACACTGCAATAGATGAAAGTATATCTTAGGGAAGAAAATCTTTAAATTGCATGTAATTTTATGGAAAATTCTTTCAGAATTGCTCAAGTGACAGACCCCTGTGACCCTGTGTTAGGATATAGTGGGTTGGATGATGACTGACTGAGCTTTTACTTTAAAAAATCTTTTCTGATTTATATAAATACCAGTAATGACGTACTGTACGATAATGTGCAGTGAATACAATTGACTTGAGCATTCCTAGTTTTCAAACTCTTTCTCTGTATGTTTAGAATTCGTTTGCTCAGAGGTTGACCAACTTGCTGCTCTTCTTTTCTCCACCCTAGCGGCCCGCTGCTTCTCTTCTTTCGTCGGCATCTTTTCGCACTAAAACTGATTAAGTTAGTTTTTGTGTTGCAATTACTTAGTAAGTTTTCTTTAATTTTTCACTTAAGCTGGCACTTAAGTCTTCAATCTGCCTCAAGAATGATTAGCGAAGGTGATAGGGAATGAGAACGGCCGCCTTGCTGCGCACTGCCGAGAGTTGATTCTACAATAAAATAAAATAAAAATAAAAAGAGTAATAAAAATCATCACCTCGAAAGTGGATAGTTGATGTCACGTAGTATATGTTGTCGCAGGCGGCTGGGGGTGGAGCCCAGCCGGGACGCCTGAGGGGACCGGAGGAAGGCTGGTGCCTCCTCCCGACCACGAGGGGGCGACCGCCCTGGTTTTGTTGGTGGCCTCAGGTAGGGGGCTTGGAAGCCCAACCCTGTAGGGGCCCATGGCCACCGCCAGGCGGCGCCCCGGTGCGAGAAGAACCCTGGAGCCCAGCACTTCCACCACACCAGGAAGTGCTGGGGGAAGTAGAATGGGGACACCCGGAGGGCTTCCGGGTGCGCAGCCGGCACTTCCGCCACACGGGGAGCGTGTCTAAGGAGGAGTGCGGGGAAGCAGCTGAAGCCCATCCGGGTTGGTATAAAAGGGGCCGCCTCCCTGCATTCGAGAGCGGAGGTCGGGTGGAAGAGGACGGAGCTGGAGAGAGGACTGGAGGCTGCCTGAAGGAAGGCATTGGGGACTGTGTAAAAGGCCCGGACTTTTGAGGAATCGGCTGAAGGCACTGGGTTTGTGCACTGTAATATTTGTAAATATTTGTAAATAAACGTGTGTTGAGTGGAAGAAACGATGTCCGTCTGTCTGTGTCCGGGTCCCGTTCCACAATGTGTACCAAATTTCAAGTCAATAGGTGAAACGGTTTGCGAGCTACAGGTGATTTAAAATCTGGACAGACAAACGAACAGCCACGGTAACGTATTATATAAGAACATATATGAATTATTGTCAGACCTGCTTATTTCAATTGAGAGTGAGCAAGATCTGAAGCCTTTCCCATTAGCACTGGGGACAAGTCAGGAAAGAGCCTTTCCACCATACACCCACTCTCACATACAAACCAGGGCCAATTTGGAATTGACAGCTAATGGAAACAGCACATCTTTGGGGATGTGAGAAAAGAAACCCAGAGGAAAAACCACACAGACCCAAAGCAGAATGTATAAGCTTCACCACTGATACAGCAATCAAGTGTGGAATTAAACCCAGGATGCTGTATCCATGAGGCAGCAGAGCTAACTACTCTGCCACTGTAACACCTCATTCTCATTTATGAAAATTCTAAAAAAAATCTAAATTATTTAATCATCTGTTCTTGGTTCATATTTTGTTCCTAAGCATCTCCTTGAAATTGTGACTTAGTTTCATTCTGAATCTACTTATCACAATATGCAATTACAAGGAGACAGAGCCTGTCCTGACAGTATTGGGAACAAGCAGGAGTAAACCCCAGAAGAGGGGCCAGTCCTTTGACAGACAAATTCACGCACATAGGACCAGCATAGAGTTTTCAATCAACCTAATCTTCAAGAGTTTGGGATGTAGCAGAAAACCGTAATGCCAAAAGAACATCCATGCACACATGATCCACTGTGTCACGCCACTAGTGATTAAAAAGCTGTACAAAAGATACATTTCTGGGCATGTTTTTGTGCACTGATTGTAGTAGGTCAGAGTCAAGTCATTCCTTTGTATAAATAAAAGGAATTACAACTTAAATTCCAATAAGAAGCTTAAAAGGCTAACCTGCTATGAGTAACACCTGTAGTAAAAATTCCTGCTTTCACATCTGTCTTATCACCTTGTCCAACTGCCAGTTAATAGTGATGAAGAGTAAGAGGAGAACATTTTTAACTTTTACTACAGTAGTGGGTTATTCCCATTTATTGTGCCATTCAACTAATTTATAAAATTTTCAGGCTCACAACTTGCCCAAACATTTCATTCAGATTACTTAACTGTTCTAATTTTTCAAATTTTCTTAAGTAATCCTTTCACAACTGTTCAAAGTATTATCATGTTAGCAGAGTGCTAGAATCTTTTTATTAATTTATTGATTGAGTAATTTATTAATCTTTTTATCAATTTTTGAATTTGCTGTTTATATCTGAATAAACCTTCAATTATACAAAAAAAGTAAGTAACCTTATTTCAAGAGTTTTACATTTCATGACAGAACTGACCATCACCAAATCCTCACAAAAGGTTCAAAATTAGATGAATCTGACCTTAGCAGATAAACATCACAAAGCAGACTTTATTATCATGCAGTATTTGAAGTGCAATAAAATTACTGGTTGTACTCTTTTTATTGCAAAACTGTAAAATTCAAAATGCTTGGAAAGACCTTGATCGAAGTGGGGAATCTCCCATGAATATTCTTGAAGAGGTATTGGTGCTCTCTCACCTAAAAATGGTGCCTGTATGGTGAAATGTTGATCAATAGCATGGTTAACATTATTTTATTAATCAAAAAAAACGTAACTTGAAGTGAATGTTTTCTGTTGGAAGGCTCTTGTATCGTGTTGGATTAATTCTGAGCCATTTCTACTTAAAACCGTTATGTACAGCACTTCTCAGGTACAGCCACAGCATCTCATTGGGGAAGAGTTGCCATCTTGGGCTAAGCCATTCCAAAACCTTAACTAGTTAAGTTGTAGCCATTCTAGTTGTAGATTTGCTGTAGTGCTTACAATCATTTTCATGTTGCATGATCAGATTTTGGCCAAACTTTAGCTGTCAAACAGATATCCTACATTGTAAGACAAAAAAATTAAATCAGAGTGCACTTATTCACCTACATAACTAATGAAAAATGGATAGCATTGCTGCTTCATGCCTCCAGAGTTCTGGGTTCTTATAATCCTTATGTCAATGCCAATTTTGTCTCCCAAATTAAGAAACATTTTTATTGTTCAATATGCACATACGTGTTGTTATAGCATTATTTTCCAAACCTTTTTTTTTTTTGTTCTTTATTTCACCTTATACAATTTCTCGTATTATGAATTTGTTAGTTTTTGCATACCCCTTGGGATCAGAGCGCAGGTTCAGCCATTGTACAGCACCTCTGGAGCAATTGCCGGTTAAGGGCCTTGCTCAAGGGCCCAGCAGAGTAGGATCTCTTTTGGCAGTGATGGAAATTCGAACCGGCACAGATCCTTAGCCTCACCTACCTTAGTCTTGCAAATTTCTGCACAGCACCCCAGCATCATAGGCCTATGTATTTACATACATAGCTAGATTTTACAAGTGCAGAAAAAAAATATGTTTACATTTCCTAGGAACATTTTTAATAAGTGATTTTGTAAAATTTCTGCATTTTAATGTTTTTATATAGTACCACATTTCTGATGTTCCTTTTTCCTGCTTGAACAGCTTTAAAGTCACAATTTTAAAGAGACTTTTCAATGTCAGCAATGTTAATTATACAAATCTTAGCCAATGTAACATGCAGTCTGCATCTTTGGTAACTGCTAGTTTGACACACAATGTCTAAAATAAAGCTGTAAAGAAAAATAAATACAGGTGGAATTCTGTTGTGTTTAAATTCATGGGACCATAAAAATATTTCATTATAACGGAAATTTCATTATAATAAATATGGGGAAAATTCGTATACTATTGTGACTTGTGTTGCCGGCAATTCTCCATCACTAACAGTAGTGGACAGCTCTGTAGCTGTTCTTCTGCGTCTGGTAAACAGTTAGCCAAGGGCAAAGTAATTGGTTGTCCTCTGCAAGATCAGGCTTACCATGTGACTTGCTTGTTGCATAATGTTAACATCGGACTTTGACCTGCTCTTCCTTGCACTCTCCTAGTAGATAGATAGATAGATAGATAGATAGATAGATAGATAGATAGATAGATAGATAGATAGATAGATAGATAGATAGATAGATAGATAGATAGATAGATAGATAGATAGATAGATAGATAGATAGATAGATAGATAGATAGATAGATAGATAGATAGATAGATAGATAGATAGATAGATAGATAGATAGATACTTTATTAATCCCAAGGGGAAATTCCACAGTTGTGATTCCAAGCCACCACTGTTCTTCTAATCTGAAAATGGGAGGTAAAGCAGGACGATTGCCCTTGTCGTATTTCCTATATTGAGTGCTGAAGTAACAGCTCTTATTTTGAATGAAGCCTTGAGAACATACCATACTTCTCTATACAGTAATAAAGTACCTGTATTTTATTTTATTTGAAAATGAGACATTAGTTGTAACTTTTTTTTATAGAAGTACAAGTACAGATCAGTACAACATCTGCACACGACACAACTACACACACAGATGCTCAGTGAAGCACTGACTCACTTTCTTTTGGTCTAACAAGAAAGAAATAGTCTGTTGCAGGTTTCCTGAGACTGGGTGAAAAGTGTAGGTGCGACATTAAGTATTTTTTGTATCACATTTTTATTATCTTCTGTGGCCATTTTTGGTCAAAATAAATGTTCATTATACTGAAATTTATATTTCATTTAAAACATGATGGTTTATAAATGTTTATCAGGGCCCACAAAAAATATTTTATTATTCAGAAATTTTGTTACTTCGGTAACGAGATATGACCTGTATTAAGGTCACCTCTATTGCATTTTTGCTGTAGTCATAAAGATGAGGGAACCAAAAATTGTTTTATTTATTATTATTAGCCCTATTTAATTGATGAAGTATCAAATCAGCTGAGGTCCCACCCACCTATTTTTTATTTTTTATTTTTTTACATTTGATCAATCACAAGTGATTTTGTCATTTCTATTTTTATGCCAACTGTGCTTTCTCCTTCATCACGTTATTTTATCCAAACAGAGAGTCTCATTCTGGTGAAGGGCTGTGTATTTAAGTTGCATATTTGTTTGAAAGCTGCAGTTATCACATGATTATTTTAAGCAACTATACACACCATGTCTATAGAGACATGCACAGAAAAATCTGTAATTTTCTAATCACCTTAATCCAGACAAGGTTCCTGGAGCCTGTCTCAGCTTTCACAGGCAAGGCAGGAAAAAACCCTACACAGGGTGAACATATACACACAAAAGGGCCAATTTAGTGTCACCAGTCCACCTAACCTACATGTCTTTGAACAATGGGAGGAAACCCATGCGGACACATGTAGAACATGTAAATTTCATGGGAAGAGAACCCTGATCTCCTTACTGTGAGGCAGCAGCATTACCACTGTGTCACCATGATTTCTGAGTAATTTAACAGCTCTATTGAAGATTTGTTTGTTTTATATTGAAAGCTGAAACTGAAATTTAAAATGTAAAACTAATTTGAGCATTACTTTTGTGACATCTCTTAAGCTGTGCTGCAATACTCCAAGGTGTTATGACACCCAGTTTGGAAAGCTCTGTGTTATGGAAACCTGGAAAAAAAAGTATATTGGCAAATTTATTTTTTAAAAACATTTTGGCAATATCTTTAATAAATTTTAATGACATGGTTATCAAATTTACATTTATTGTTACCTTTTTTCTAGTGCTTTTTAAAAAGTAACATTGATGTATTTATTCACTTTTTCTGCCTGTCCCTCACATACATATAGTACCGTAACTCAAGAAATAAGTGATTTAGAACAACCATATTTGACATTACAAGCCTAGTCTGGTATATTCAGAATAAGCAGTCTGAAGTACCCACCCTTTTGGGAGTCCCTGGAGGGGGTGCTAGAGGGCATACCTTCTGGGGACTCCCTCGTACTGCTGAGAGACTTCAACGCTCATGTGGGCAATGACAGTGAGACCTGAAAGGGCGTGATTGGGAGGAATGGCCCCCCCAATCTGAACCTGAGCGGTGTTTTGTTATTGAACTTCTGTGCTCATCACTGATTGTTCATAACGAACACCATGTTCAAGCATAGGCGTGTTCATATGTGCACCTGGCACCGCGACACCCTAGGCCTCAGTTCCATGATTGACTTTGTGGTCGTGTCGTCAGACTTGCGGCCACATGTCTTGGACACTCGGGTGAAGAGAGGAGCGGAGCTATCAAATGATCACCACCTGGTGGTGAGCTGGCTTCAATGGTGGGGTAGGATGCCAGTTAGGCCTGGTAGACCCAAACGTGTTGTGAGGGTCTGCTGGGAACATCTGGCAGAGTGCCCTGTCAGAAGTAGCTTCAACTACCACCTCCGGCAGAACTTCGTCCACGTCCCGAGGGAGGTGGGGGATATTGAGTCTGAATGGGCCATGTTCCGTGCCTCTATTGTTGAGGCGGCTGACCGGAGCTGTGGCTGTAAGGTGGTCGGTGCCTGTCATGGTGGCAATCCCCGAACCTGTTGGTGGACACCGATGGTGAGGGATGCCGTCAAGCTGAAGAAGGAGCCCTACCGGACCCTTTTATCCTATGGGACTATGGAGGCAGCTAATAGGTACCGACAGGCCAAGCATCTCTGCAACATTGCGTGGACATTGGAGACAGTGCCTCTGGATTGGCAGACCAGGGTGGTGGTCCTCCTCTTTAAAAAGGGTGACCAGAGAGTGTGTTCCAACTACAGAGGGATCACACTCCTCAACCTCCCTGGAAAAGTCTATTCGGGGGTTCTGGAGAGGAGGGTCCTTCGGATAGTTGAACCTCGGATTCATGTGGTTTTCTTCCTGGTCACGGAAAAGTGGACCAGCTCTACACCCTTAGCAGAATCATGGAGGGTGCATGGGATTTTGCCCAACCAGTCTACATGTGTTTTGTGGACTTTGAAAAGGCGTTCAACCGTGTCCCTCGGGGAATCCTGTGGGGGGTGCTTCGGGAGTATGGTGTACCGGACCCCCCGATAAGAGCTTTTTGGTCCACTGTACAACCAGTGTCAGAGCTTGGTCTGCATTGCCGGCAGTAAGTCGAGCCCGTTTCCAGTGAGAGTTGGACTCCGCCAGGGCTGCCCTTTGTCACCAATTCTGTTCATAACTTTTATCGACAGAATTTCTAGGCGCAGCCAGGGTGTTGAGGGTGTCCGGTATGGTGGACTCACGATTGGGTCACTGCTTTTTGCAGATGATGTTGTCCTGTTTGCTTCATCAGGCTGTGATCTTCAGCTCTCTCTGAATTGGTTCGCAGCTAAGTGTGAAGCGGCTGGGATGGGAATCAGCACCTCCAAATCCGAGACCATGGTCCTCAGCTGTAAAAGGGAGGAGTACCCTCTCAGGGTTGGGGGAGATATCCTGCCCCAAGTGGAGGAGTTCAAGTATCTCAGGGTCTTGTTCACGAGTGAGGAAAGAATGGAGCATGAGATTGACAGGAGGATCGGTGCGGCATCCGCAGTGATGCGGGCTCTGCATCGGTCTGTCGTGGTGAAAAAGGAGCTGAGCCATAAGGCAAAGCTCTCAATTTACCAGTCTATCTATGTTCCTACCCTAACCTATGGTCATGAGTTATGGGTAGTGACCGAAAGAACGAGATCGCAAATACAAGTGGCTGAAATGAGTTTCCTCTGCAGGGTGTATGGGCTTTCCCTTAAAGATAGGGTGAAAAGCTCAGTCATCCGGGAGGGGCTCAGAGTAGAGCTGCTACTCCTTCGCATCGAGAGGAGTCAGATGAGGTGGCTCGGGCATCTGATCAGGATGCCTCCTGGACGCTTCCCTGGTGAGGTGTTCCGGGCACGTCCAACCAGGAGGAGGCCCTGGGGAAGACCCAGGACATGCTGGAGGGACTATGTCTCCCGGCTGGCCTGGGAACGCCTTGGGATTCTCCTGGAAGAGCTAGAAGAAGTGGCCGGGGAGAGGGAAGTCTGGGTCTCTCTGCTCAAGCTGCTGCCCCTGCAACCCAACCTCGGATAAGCAGAAGAGGATGCATGGATGGATGGATGCCAAACAAGTGTGGCCCTCCTCCAGCCTAGCACATACCGCCCATATTATCTTCTTATCACTGTGCTTTGATAAATTTTCATTATTACCATACAATTTCACTGTTTCAGCTTAGTTAACCTGTACAGATTCACAACAGTTTCACAGATCTATTTGAATAATACAGCAATGCCAATCTGTATAACTATACATAAACACATACTGTATATTAAGACACAATATCAAATATTATACCTCTAAATCACTTCATTATTGAGTTACAGTATGAATGTGACAAGGTTGATATTTTCAGTTAAAAAATAAACAAAGTTCCAGCTTTAAAAGTATATTGCCTGTGTCAAACACACAAGCTTTGGCAGTGTCTAGTAGGTTCTCGCATGGGTAAACACAGGGGAAAGGTTAAGGAGGTTGTTACTGGAACTCTCCTAATTCCGCCTTTAGAGTGAGGGAACACCCACTGGAAGAGACTTGATGTTACTTCCTCTGCCTGCATGGCCATGTAAACCAGAACTTGATTAGAAGTCATAATTCAGTGTATAGCCAACTACCAATGGGGTCAGACCTCACAGCAGATAACCACTTCAACTCTGCCTATGTTTCTTGTTTTGCACCTTTGTTGCACTTTGAACCTTGCACTTCAATTGACTTTGCTGGAAATTAAATGGGGCATCATACTGGACCCCAGTACTTTATCTTCACTTGTTTTGATGTATTCACAGCTTGACGTAACACACAACCATATATGCTGACACTAGGCCAGTTATCATTCACTTGTGACCAATAATGGCATGCCTCTAGGACACAGGAAGAACCAAATGCATTCAAAACAACCTACATAACCTAAAACTGTGAGGCAGCAACACTAATCATTGTGCCACCATATCACCTATACATAAATGTAATACACTTTATGTTTTTTGATTCTGTTTCACAGTTAGCACTACACCAAGAATGATGGCCCAAATATTTTTACATAATTTTGCACTATGATCACTTCAAAGGATATTTGACTCAGGCTCACATTGTGAGTAATAGTTCAGAACTGAACCAAGAGTCTTGTATGACTCATTTGTCAGTAACTAAAAGCCATTAGTCATGAGATAAAGGTTCAAAAGAAAAAGAGCAATGGATTTCAAATTTACACATTTTAATAATTTGAATTGATATGGTCTTAGGTAAACTTGACTCCTACTTCTTTTATGTTCATTTTTTTCAAGTTACTATTTAATTTAGAGAATTTTCTAGCTTTTTTGCTAGACATTTTTGTATTTTGTATTTGGGATGAGACTCACATATTTAATCAGGTTGTAGTAAATGTAAGCAAAAAAACAAAATTTATCTGCATTAGTAAATACTGCCACTTTATCTGTATCCACTAGAAAGGCTGCAATTCACTTTTCATTCTGTTATTTTACATATTTACCTTAACGTTAAAGGACTCATGAAATATATAAAAGAAAATTATTGAGGTAAATTCATACTTCTACTGAGAGTCTGACACTTAGAAACAAAGAGGGAATCTGATTTTCTTATCTATAAGTTATAACAACCTGAATGTAAAGTAAAGTTTACTTACTAAACTGTATGCTCTCCAAAATGGCAGTCGTACACCACAAAAAGTCACTATTTATCTTTAAGCTTGCACATACAAGTTATTCATGTTCTAAGAAGACAGACAGATAGATAGATAGATAGATAGATAGATAGATAGATAGATAGATAGATAGATAGATAGATAGATAGATAGATAGTAATAAGCTGGACTGTAACCTATCAGCATATGGAAGTGCACAGAATTTAACTCTTCATGGAATCTAAGCTTATCACTAATTGCACTTAATATCCGTTTTCAATAACCAATGAATCTAACATGAATCTAACAACATTTTTCTGAACTAAGAAGTCAATCTAGAAACCCCAAGAGGAGCCCAAATGAACAACAGAGAACATGTAAACTCCACAAAAGTGACACTGCAGCCAGGAATAAAATTTAAGCCTAAGCCCCTGAGGTATGATATAATATTTCTAATTTTCTTTCCAGAAATATATATAAATAAATTAATGAAAAGCAAATAAAAAAAAGATTTATAGATAAATAAACTAAAGAATTATTGGAATACTTAATTCAATTATAAAGAGATCGCAGCTATAGAAGCAGAGGAAAGAAGAACAACCAAGAGCATCCCTGGAAGAAAGCACACGTCCTCCTTTGATAGGCTAAGGGAATTAAAACTATTTAATCTTAAACAGAAAAAGGTACATTTTGATCTAATCTATATCTAGAAAATCTGCATAGGCATTGATCAAGTTCAACCTGTAGAGTTCTTTTCATTAAACAATGAATCATGTATTTGAAGATGACATTGAGAATTCTGTAAAAGTTTGCTCAATCCTGAAACCATGAAGACCATTTTCACATAAACATTTTACAACAAATTGCTGATTAGTGTGACTAAAACAGAGTCTTCAGATGCTTTTTAGAAAAATGTTTTTGAAAAAACTTTGTATTGGTCTAGGTGTTTCTTACATGCTTGATAGACTGGTGGTGGTCTACTCTCATTTTTAAAATTTCAAACACAAAGACAAAATATGTAAAGAAAGATAAAGAGTAGTACTTGTTTGACAGGTGTTTTATTATACATATATATATACAGTACTTTATATATTTATTTATACAGGGTATATATACAGTATATGACAAAGGTTCTTTGGACTACGAAAAAGTCAATCAAGCTGATACTAAATCACAGAAATCTGGATATTTGCATGCTTTCACATTGGATTCAGATAATATAGCCAAAGGTCTGAGTCCATGTTGTTGTTTTAACACTTTATCGTTAAATTTTAATCAGCTTTTGAATCAGCAGACAATAGTACAGATGTACACTTTATTTAAATGGATACTAATTGACAGTATGTTGAAGACGTGGATAATTTGCTAATTGTAAATTGTAGCCCCAAGACTGAGAAGTAAACAATAACAACCAAATGTTGCCAGTAACTTCATATATTCCAAGTAAGTAATCATGAAAAATATTAAAACTGGTCTAAATTCTTATGTTGTTAGATAAGATTAATGATATGAAAGCTAAACGTTTTGGCAGATATTAATGTTAGTATATCAATCTGTAATGTCAAAAGTCTTGTAAACACTGATCATCTCTGGAGACGAGTCCTTCCACATAAAGTATTGGACCTCAAAGGCTGCATGAGTATTTGAAATTACTTTGACTGTGATGGCCAGAAAAGGTCAGATGCAGTACAATTTTATTATTAGATCCATTTTTTTGGAGACAGACAACTGGAGAGTGTAGAGGTACAATAATACTGGCAAGGATGAGCTCACAGAAGTAGCAGAACATATCAAAACAAGGGCAAAGGTAAATCAAAGTTCAGAAAAACAGAGGAAAGTCTGAAAACACAGGAGGCTCAAGGTACTTTGGATTATTTTAAAGGCTGGAAACAAAGCTGGAACCAACAGTATCATGAATGATTTTACACACGCAACTTGTGTGTAAAATTAACTATAAGTGCGATGACTGTTCTTTGATAGCCATTTATTTACCAGCAAAATAAGATAAAGAAAAGAGTAGTTAAAGAAGAAAATGGGCATAGGACATTACACTAGACTGGTGCCAGCATTAGGTCACTGGGACAAAAGTATGTGTCATAAGTTTTAAACCTGTTGGAAGACTTTACAGTTAGCTACACTAGCAATGCTACTGCTGGAAAATTAGCTAGTAAATGCTAAAATCACAACGATCTCAGTATAGGGGAAATACACTGAAATCTTGTAATTTGAGTTGCAGGAAGTATTTTAAAGAAAATACTGTGATTATTTACAGGCCAGGTCAGGGGAAATAACTAAAGATAACATTTTTATTGGAGGTCATATCACATGTTAGTCGCTAAACTTTGAACATGCTGAATTGATCATAAATTACATTAGTTAGGACTATTTATGTCTTTCAGAGCTATGCAGCCATGAAAAGCGAATTTGAAACATTTTTTGCTTGTTCAAGTCACCATTAAATATGGTGGTCATCATGACTCATTCTAGCAATAATTGTGAATTTTTGTGCAATTCAATGATGCTGGCAATCTGTGACACCAAAACACATAAAGTAAATAGAAAATCAAAAATAAGTAGTTTTAAATATGACCAAGCAACTATATCTTGACAGAAAACTGCTGACATTGGTATTATGGTGTTCCATATTGAAAAAGAAGATAATATTGCTGCCACACAAAACCTATGCATTGTTTATTAAATAGAACATCTTCTTTACAGCTTTTATGGGTTCTCACTGAATTATACTGTCATTTGCTCCATGCACTCTAATTAACCCCCTCAGTTCAAAGACACACTGTTAGGATAAGTGGTGGCACGTAACCTACTGGTAGCACTGTGTTTAAGGATGCGTGTGTGTATATTGGATTGGATTGGAGCTCCGATCTCAGCTTATCGCTTTGTGTTTACTTGCTATCAAGATGGGTTTCCAGTCCTCTTAACCTAGAAAACCCAGGTGCTCAAAATGGATAGATGGCTAGATCTATTTACAATATATTTTGAAAAAAGGCACAGCTACTGTATATCGCCATACTAGCATGTAATATTTTGAACCTCTAGAATATTTTAAATATTGAATTTGCCAAAAAGTCAAACTCGTTTCAGCCTAAAGAGAAAGTAAGCAAATCCTACTATGTGACTTTTTCACCAGGTACTCCAGTTTCCTCCCATAACCCCCACACATCAGTGTTCATTTGTAGCTCTGAATCAATCCTATGAGGGTGTGAGGGCAGGTGGGCATTGTGATGGACTGGTGCCAAATCCAAGGTTGATTTCTATCATGATACTTCTCCACTACTCAAACTGGAAAGAGCAGCTTTGAGAATGACAGATGTTTAAAAATTAATGAAGCTCTGCATAAGCATTCTCCCAGAACTAAGTGCCACACAATCTTAATTTATGTAATATATTTTAAAATACTGCAAACACTGTATATATATATATATATATAATATCATTTTTAAATTAAACAAAAAGAGGATGATCATACAAAGAGCCATAAAGTGTCAGTAGAAACAAAAAATGGAAACAAAATAATTGCTATTCTTATGGACCTACCAAAATACTGGCTTTGTCCTTCCTGTCTGGTGCCATTGGTTGTCCATTTTCTCACTTCCTGAGTATCTTTCCTCAACTTTTGTATCTCACTGGCTCTCAAAACCTCTGTTCTCGCTGTCAATAATCCTTTACACAACAGACAGCAGGCCCATGATCATTTCCAGCTCACACACTAATATTTTCTTCTAGGTCTAAGATTGGTCTGCAATGTTTGGGATTATCATTTCAGAGTGAACTACCACAGCTATGCTGATGACACGCAACTGTATTTATCAATAGCACCTGATGACTCACACTCAGTTTCACTAAAACAATGTCTTACTTGTGTTTCTGAGTGGATAAGTAGTAGTTTTCTCAAGCTAAATAAAAAAAAAATGAAATTTTAGTGATTGGCAATAATGAATATAATGAGGTTATTAGAAACTAGCAAAATACCTGCGCTTCGCAGCGGAGAAGTAGTGTGTTAAAGAAGTTATGAAAAAGAAAAGGAAACATTTTAAAAATAACGTAACATGATTGTCAATGTTATTGTTTTATCACTGTTATGAGTGTTGCTGTCATCAAGGATTTGATTATCATTATTTCTTTCAATCAGGTTCGTATTTGGAGGACGTGTTGTGTTCAAGTTACATTCTGTGTTTGTCAACCGTTGTAAAGATAACAGGTTTCATTCATCAAAGTGTTCACTACCCAAATCGCAACTCGTGAATCTAAGATGTTTAACAGGCATTCCCGGTATTAACTTGTGGATTTGCCTGCGAATATTTAGTGGCAGCGTGTCTATGAACTTGTGGAATTGCCTGCGAGTATTTAACAGCACGTCTCTATTAACTTGTGGATTTTTCACGAAAATGTTTCCGTCTAGCTGCATCAGAAAATGTACCACGACGTCTGACACGCCTCCTTTTTATTGTTTTCTCACAGCTTGGATTGCTGCTGTCATAATCGGTTTGAGTTTCATGGTTTGTTTCAATTACATTAGTATTTGCAGGATTTGTGTTGAAGTGACATTCGGCATCTGTCAAGCGTTGTAAGCACACAACCGGCTTCATCGATAACTTCGCATCCCAAGTATTGTAAGCATACAACCGGCTTCATCTATAACTTTGCATCCAGCTTTTGAGAGCTGAAACATTCATAAACATCAAAGTGTCCACTACTCAATTCGTCACCTGTGAATCTAAGATGTTTAAGAGGCATTGGCGGTTCTCCAAAGGTGTAAAATTTTTCGCCATTTCGGTACACTTGAAAGCGACAACCGAACAATTCAGTAGCAGCCATCAACTCACATGCATAAGTATAGGTGAAGGGCTTAAGCATTTCACTCTAATAGTACCCCTGTGTAGTATAATTATCTCCTGTACCGTCATCAGTCCACACCTTGAACCTGTCATTCAATACATAAGACACAATGTTCCTCCGGATATCAAGATTGAGCCTGATATGGCCGTGCAATATGTAACACAGAGAATGTAAAAGGCAGGCAGCATCTCTGGGCATGG